>NC_071571.1:95428247-95573247 GCF_024509145.1 Vidua macroura
GCTGTTTTGCAAGGGGAAACTTCCTTCAAAGGTCAATCACAGAGGCAGAGCAACAATAGAGAATGATAGAGGACAGCCATGAGAATGGAAGACAAACACACCCAGTGGAAAGAAATCTCTTCTGACTTTTTTGGTCTTAAAACTTCAAAGCGAATCCAGAGTAGATTGCTCTTACTATTTGGATGTTGTCTGTGCTTAGCAGGTGCATTGATTTGCGAGCGCAAACCCAGTGCCTCTGTGGGTGTGTCCCAGTGAGAGATTGATGGGCAATCACCTTATGCTTCTGTGCTGCCTGGTTTCTTGATTTGCATGGTCTGGGTAGGTAGAAGAATATGTGCTGGGTTTGGATTCAGATGTTGATATCAAAGGTGTGTGATGACAGCATGGCCAATTTAACTGTTGGCATTTTATTTCTCATTGTGTCAGCAGTGCATCTGCCTACCTTCAATCATCCTTTTTTTGGACACCACCATATAGACCAAGCAAGTATGGAAGAATAATTTCTTATGCTTGCATTGGCTTCAAACCAGTCGAGTTATGACTGCAGTCACCCTTTTCAGAGGCATTTGAACATTTGATGTTTCTGTTCTGTGGATGTGCACAGAAAATAAATACAGGGCCTGAAGCAGAAATGAACTGAAAGGTGGATTGATCTTCCTGTTATAACTATTTGAAACTTGAGGGGATGGAAAGCTTTCTGATTTTTCCTTTTGACGAAGGAAGGAGAGCTAATATTGGAAAATGTAGGGAAGCACATATTCAGTAGTAATGGCTAATCATAGATATTGAAAGCTATAATGTGACTCACAGACATGCCATGCAAGGAGTAACTTGTAGCACTCTTCTCATTTAACACTTCTTATCTGCTTTCATACCCACAAACAAAACCAGGGTTTTAATCATTAATATCTGTGCTTCTCTGACCTGCCTTTCAGTGTTGCTTGTGCAGTGGGTAAGCAAGAGACCAGCTGAGAAGTTTATTCTCTATAATGAGTACACTTCATGATATGATAGAGTCCTTGACAAGAGTGTTTTACAGAAGGAGTAGCTAAAACACTGTGCTTTCTAAAGAGTAAATGCTTTGGCCCACTGCCAACTTTCTGTTTGATTACAAAGAAATTGGAAAGGGACATCCATCCAGGTCTAATAAAGCAATTGTTCATTTCTTTTAGAAAATAATGAGCAGAAAAACTTTATTACAATAACTGAAACATTTGGCAATTTATGTATTTATTTGCATATTTGCAAGGCTTGTGGGTAAAATAGACACCTGCTAAATGTATGGTGTGACTGATGGTAAAAATGGGTTCTTTTCACAGGTTTGTTCTTTACAACCAAACGGGCTTAAGAATTTTGCCATTTACATAACACAGCGTAAATTGTTTCACAGTAAATCTGCTTAGCAACTTTATTTATGGAAGAATGACATGTGCATTTTCTATGACACCTAATACTTTGCGGTTTTATTTTGTCAAAATTGTTGTTTTACTCCCTCCTCCCCCAATTATTTATAGTTAAGATCTGTTTAGGCACTTTGTCTGAAAGGTAAGTTTCAATAGGATCCTGTTATAGTGTAGAATTTTGTGTTTGAAGTATTAATGTGTGGCACTTCTATGCAGTGCTTTTTATTTATTCTTTTCCTTCAGGCTTTCAGATGCAAAATAACATGAGATTTGGCCTTTTAAAAGTATTTAATTGCTGGGATGGTGAATCTGTCATGAAAAATCAGGAGACTTATATTATGCACTGCTTTCTTGCCAGTTTAGACATACAACAATACTTCCAGCTCTCCTTTCCATTGGTACATAATAGATTTATTATTTTTATTATGGCAAGACTCGGGGTTTGCATTTAGGGTCTACTTAGGGTAAAAATGGGAAAAAAAAAAACAGTGAAAAGACATTAATTCCCAATCTCTCCAGTCTCTGACCTAGGCAAAATTTTGCCTTTTCTTCCTATATCTGCTTGCAGTAAAGCTGGGGGATGTGCTTTGTTGAAGCACATCCTTGTGCAAAACCCACTTGGAAGAGCAAATTAATCCTAGGAAGAGGTTTTCTAGCAGCCTTGAGCTTTCTCTTCTCCCTGCCCTCTCCATGAGCAATTGGCTGATGTGCATGTACATAGCAGTACACATGAACTGTCACCCACCCATCCCCACATGCACATTCTCCCTACCTTGTCCTAGCCCAGAAATGTCTGAGGTTTTGTTGGATACTTATGTGCCTCTTTTATTTTTTTCTCTACTTCTGTGCTTCCTATCAAGTTCTTCTCTGCCTGTGGCAGGTTACCAAATAAGTTTACAGTAGGGTTCTTTGGCAGTTGTGAGTTTTGTCCTTGAGTTCTTGATTTTGTTGGTTGTTTTTTTGTTATGACGTGGCCTTTTCCAAGGGCTTCTGAAAGTCTACAGTGAGTAGCCAGGTCCTCATTGGTACTTTACATATCTGTCCTCAGGGACGGCTTATCCTCTGGAGTATTGGAGGAATTCAGTGCCCAAGAAATTATTCATAAAGATTTTGCAAACTTATCAGAGCTTCAGGTGGAAGTTGTAGTGGAAATGTTGTGCCAAGAAAAGCCTCTGACCACACCTAGCATGGACTAAAATGGGTTTTCCTTCTTTCCTTCAACAATATTCAAGTCTTTTAGCTACTTTTTATTCTAGTGGTTTTTTTTGTTTGTTGTTTTTTTTTTGTTTTTTTTTGTTTTTTTTTTTTTTTTTTTAATGTTTACTCACAGACAGAGTCTTTTCTTAAAAAATGCAAGGGATTCTGTCAGAGGCTGCATTTTCCTTGAGAGAGTGAATTAGTCTGTGCTAAGGTTCAGTGCTTCTCTGCCTGCATTGCCACATGTAGCCAAACAATAAACTTAAAAACCAGACTGGTCCTTTGGCCCTTCTAAACTACACTCAGCTATAGGACTGTGTGTTTTAGGAAGGTGAGTTTCATGGATCCCAAGGAATTAGGGCCTTGCTGCTTTGCTGCACTTTGTTTCTAGTTTATACTGTTTAACTGCTTTGCTGCTATGTGAAACGTAGCACGGAACAACCAATTCTACTCTACTATGTTGGGATAAAACCACTGCTACCCATGGAGGTGTAAGAGTGGAGCCTGCATAAATACGTCTCATTTCTGACTTCTACGGTTCAGGTAAGTGATTTATCCAATATCATTGTTTAGTGGACTGGAGGGAAAAGCTTGAGATTTCTGTAAGAGAACAATATTTAATATTCTAGTCTTTGTGGCATATAAGTGTACAGGGCAAAGAAGAATATACACTTTCAATTCTACAGATAAAAAAAAATATTTTAAGGGCAAAGTGTTTTTAACACTCCCTTTGACTAACAAGAGGAATGGATGGTTTGTTGCTCTGAACATAGGGTGTTAATCTAAATTTCAGAGGTACTCAATGCATGTTGCAATTTTTACTCCTATTTTCTTAGTTAATTTAGGCATGTCACTTTAACCATAGTGTTAACCACCTCAACAACTATTTTCTTCCTGTCAGGGCTTCATTGCCTGAAGCTGCTTTCTTTATCACGATATTTGTTCACCTTGTGAACAATTTTCTAGGAAAGACAAATATCTTTGCTTTGCTCCTAATGTACTGACTTCTACACAACTGTGACTGGGAATCCAGTGGTATAGGAGCAGGAAATCATGTGGATGGACACATTTTCTGTAGAAAGAGAATACCTAATGAAAACAAAATGAAAAAAAAAAATACGTGCCATAACAGTAAGACACTGCTGCAGAACATAATTTTGTGGCATAAGCATCATGTCTAAAATACTTACTATCCTTAAGGACACAAGTTAAAGTTTAGGCAGAATCAGCTTAGACCTTCACTCCTCAATTGTAATAAAATGCACAAATGTGTTCTTTGCAGATTTCAAATGTGAAGAATTTTTGGACATAGCACAGCTCTTCTGTTTAAGAGAAAATGTACAATGGAAAATAAAAGATAAAGGCTTTGCACCAGATATTCCCCCCACCCGTGCTTTTAATTTTAACCAGGCAGTTTTCTGACCACAGAGTGTGCAAAGTGATTAGAACTGAAAGTCACTATTTAGGTACAGAAATATGGAAGCATTGCTTGTGTGGAGAATGGTTAGGAAAAAAGAGAAATTTCTAATCTACTGTGGTCTCTATCTACTTACCTACAAATTCAAAATGAGGGAGGGGAGAAAAGCCCCCTCCAATTCATCTCAATAAGATGAAACACATTGGCAAGTCTTTACTTTTATTACCTTGTCTACTCCAGCATCTTCAGCTAGAAGTCAAATTGTTGGCACAGAAACATCCACTTTTCTTGGTCTTGTTCCACTCTTCTTCCAGCTTGAGGACTCTATATAGGATTAATCTAAAGCTAGAAAAAAAAAAACATTAAGCAAAGCAATAAAAATAATTAATCTAAGTTTGAAAGAGATATTTTCCCCTCCTTCTGCCATTCCTTTGCTACAAATGTGCAAACACTTTTCCCTACAATGGAGGCTGAGAGGTGCTATTTGCTTTACTGGAATATAGCTTCTCCCCATCCTCTCCTCTCCACTCTCTGTTTGCCCCTTAAGTCTTAAGGGCTGTCATTAAGGACTGCCTTAATGTTGCTGGAGTCCACTGTTGTTTCAAGCTAATCTCAGGGATCAGCTAAAGCCATCAAATCAACCATCTGCAGCTGTGCTGTGAGTCTAGAGTACTCCATGTTCTTCAGCCTTTTTAATTTTTATCTTTTGGTCTTGTTTTGTTCATGACATATTTATGACCAGTGGGATTGAGATGAAAAGTCTTTATGTACATACATGAAAAAAATCAGTGCTATAATATTTTTCTCTTTTTTCTTTTAATGATACTTCATTCCAACAAGCTCTTTCTATCTAGACAGGGTTCTGCTTAATTAGATATTTAAATGATTGGAGCAATGCTGTTTCTTTAACTCCTAACTGCAACAAGCACATACGAAACACACTGTTGGCGGCATTTAATCAACAGCAGTCAATTTATCATTTTCACAGTTTTAGTGAGTGGTTATGAATCACTAAAATCACAGGTATTGTAGATGCAGTGTTGTGGCACTATCATTAACAAATATACAGTGCACAGAGGGATGACTTGGTAATTGAGTGGGACTAATAAGAATACATCATTTAGCTATATGTGACAAACTGTGCCTCAAAACACAACCATGGAAAATTCACGTTTTGCTTAATAAATAAATTACACAGCCAATGTATTATACATAATTTGTGTCCTCATGGATTTGAATGATATATAATGCATACTCCAAGTCATTTATTTATTAAGACTAACTATATATATTGTAGTTGGGGAATTTTAAACTCTAGAGTAAGACCTGCACAGGTAACTGTTACAACTACTGAGTTTGATTGGGCAGCAAATGAGGCTGTGCATTTGGGGAGCTGCAAACACAGGCAAGTGTCTCTAATGTTACAAGCTCCAGTGTATTAATAAACTTCACTTTCCTCCATTAATTTGAGGGATAAGAGGACTAAAGTTGGAGAAGTAACTTATTCAGCAATGGAAAACAAGGAATTTTTTTCAATAAAAGGAAAATACCGATTGCAACAAGGAGCTTTGCTGCACTTGGGTAATAACAAACCCTTCCTCTGTAATGTGTTTGAAGAGGCAGGTTTATACTTGTGGGCATCTAGGCCCATTGGCCAATTCAAAGAAGATAATAAAATAAAAAAAAAATATTCTCTTGAGCATCTTGGATAAGCAGTAGATGAATACTTGACCCACGGATGCTTTCAAAATACTTTCCAATAGGTGCTCTAAAGTTTTCCAGCTAACATGCTCTGTGGCTGGCCTATGGCATTTTGTTCAAGACTTCTGCAATTTTCTGCTTAAACTACTGTCATGTCCAGATTCCTCTGAGTTCTTTGTTTGTTTCTTTGTTTTTCATGGTGTCTAGGAACTCTGACTTAATTTAAGGAAATGTTTGTGTTCTTCTAGCAGATTGACTAAAGTGTAGTATCTTGTAGGACCCTTCTTATAGCACATAAATTTGAATAAATTCTGGAAAAATCATCTTTTGAAATGAAACTGGTTTTATTTAAAAATATTATTACTGTTGTGAATCGTCAACTAAAAAGAAAGAATAAGTACTAAAAAAATAGCTCTTATCAAGTTGCATTGAATAGCATTGATCAACCATCATTTCAGGTGGATATTGAACAGTGCATATTTAGTCAACAGTTTCCACCTTGAGTTTCCCCTGAAACATTACTTATAGACTGCATAAATCTGCATATAAACAGGTTTTTACAGGGAGACTAGAACAGTCCTTTTTCTGACATTGGTGGAAAATGTTGGCTTGCTAAAAAGAGCAAGCTGTGTGAAACCACCAAGACTAACCCAGGCTAATCGTGAGAGGGGGAACACTAGCTCTGGGAAGTGTCAAGGCTGATTTCTCAACAGTTAATTATTTAAAAAAACCCCAAAACCCCAGCAAAACAAAACAACCTTGTATTTTCTTATTTCAGGACTAAGTGGTTTTGTTGCCTTTTTTTTTTTTTTTATCATATTTTTAACCAATTCTGAAACATTATTGTGATTTAAAATTGCAGAAGCTTTATTTACATCTGAATTTCTTTGACACTGCAGACATACCTGAGATTTCTGTTCTACTTTTGGGGAAAAAATCCCCAAACCAAACAAACTACCAGATTTAACTCTTTATATGAACCAGGTTTTGGCTTTAACTCAAAACAAAGTTCCCGAGAGGAAACCTTCTGTGAATTTTCTTCCAGCAAGCCAAGGCTGAGTCACTTAACACACAGCCTTGAACTAGTACAAATCTGCAAGCAACAAAATGAAAAAAGTTGATTGTTTCTGGTAAATTATCCATCAGGTTTGGGATGTTATTATGCCTAGAATTTAAAGTGAACTGAATAACGTAAGTTGGATAAAGGAAAAGTGCAGTATTAAGAGAGCCAAGTGTCTTCACATAGTTTCCTTTCCTGGGCATAGTTTATTTTTTGGAGCTACAAAGCAATGTGAATGAAGTTTTGAATCCTAACTGATAGGCAACATTCAACATCATGTGTAACGCTGCTTTGGATGGTGCTTGCTTGGCTGCTGCTGCAGCCCAAACTTGGAGTATAATGCTTCACATAAGGAGGTCAGGTAGCTGTCAATTCTCCATTACTTGTTTCATCCTTAACTATCATACTAGGAAGATACTCAGTCCAGGTAATTTCTCCTTTTTTAAAAATTGGATTTTGGTCACTAAACTGATTTCTTAAGCTGACTCTTCTTTTTCAGAGAAAAGTGCTTCCTATCACCTGCTTGCTCAAAGAGCACCAGACAAAGGTAAATACCTTAATATCTGTGAGAACATCAGCTTTCACCTCACAAGTGAAACCAATGTGAAGCTTAAACCTATTGATCCTATTGTAAAGTATAGCTAAATGGATAACATGAATTTCCTAGCTTCCCAGAAAATAAGCACAAGGCCTTTGGAAATTTCACAGCCTGGATGCATATTGTATCAGCCCATAGATTCATTGATTTGGTTTCTTCAACAGAGTTGCATCGTACTTGAGAGCAGGCTTTTAGTCTTTTTTTCTCTGGGATCAAGATGATCTTACAGTTGATTGTGTAGCAGACAATTTAAATTCAAATAGAAGCATGACTATTTTTGTCAATAATTCAATACAGACTGTAGCTGCTAACTCTTCCCCAATTTGTATCACCAGTGCTTTAGTGTCTTTCCTGTGGCCCTACTGTACTCTCTCTTTGCTACAAAGCCACCAGAGCTGAAACTTCTAGAGATATTCTACTAACTACTAGTTATCTTAAAATATCCTTCACCTGATGAAAAAGAGCCAAAGTGCTAAATTTTCACATCTCCAAAACACATCAGTGTGAGTATTACACGTACTGACCCAGCCTGGTGCTCACAAGTGGTGGGGTTGGGCTGGGTTACAAAAACCCTGCCTGCCCTGGCACTAAATATGGTCTGAGGGTAAATGACTACTGATCTTAACTGTCTGTTAAAGAAATGAGTGAAAGTGTGGCATGCCAGTGAACTTATTCACCTTCTTTTCCAGTATTATTTGAACAGCTTTTAGCTGCATCTGTCTGCTTCCTCCCAGCTCTTCTCAAAGAAAATAGCGAGACTCAGAGTAAGATACGGATTTAATTGCAAAGCATCATCCCCTCTCTTAATGCTTGTAACAAGCCAATGAGCACTGAAAGGACCCTTGGTAATGTGTAAAAAAATATATATACTGATTAAAGCTGCTGGGTAATAAAATGTCCTTGGTATAATTTGAGTCATTTCTCTTTGTTGTTCTACCATTAACCCTACAAGAGCCAGTGTCTGCATTTTGGTGCACTGTCTTGTTGGTCTAGCCTTTCTGGTCCCCTAGAATTAAACTTATGCTAAGAGGACTGCAAGATAAAAATGCAGGCACAGGGATGGTTAGGCCCCTGCAGTCACCAAGATGAATTAAATAATTTAAATTGACCTAGGGGCCTGTGTGTAGAATAATCCTCCACTTAGATGACCCAGTGATTCTTAACTCATTTCTAAGTCTGTATCCAGTCAATGTGAAAGTGTTAATGTTCCTGTATCACAGTACACTGATTACACTTATCTTTTTCATACCCAATAACCAGAGACAATGATTATATTATTCATAAGATATTTTTACCTGAAGTAATAAAGCATGCAGCTTTAGTTATTATTTCCTAATCTTTTTTTTTAACTGTACTTTTTTTCTTCAGCCTCAGGGATAACCCTACAATTTATATTAAAAAACATTCTTCCCTTGCACACCTTTCTTTTTTAATCTCTGTCTATGCAAAGCTGGTATAATTGTATCAGCAATGTGTTTATGTGAACATTCTTGTAGCTTTCAGGGGATACTATCCCTGCAGGGCTAGCCAAAAAAATACTTCCTTTTTAAACTGAACAACAAAATTGGAGAGGGTTAATGTGGGAGAAAGAGGCTTATATCAGCAGGTCTTGTCTTACCTTAATCAGGTAATACACAAGGCAAAAAAGT
This sequence comes from Vidua macroura, assembly GCF_024509145.1. NCBI lineage: Eukaryota > Metazoa > Chordata > Aves > Passeriformes > Viduidae > Vidua > Vidua macroura. The sequence goes on from NC_071571.1 coordinate 95,437,273, forward strand.
CTGACATGTCCACAAACAGTTACTGTGCTGCCCGCCATATGCTGCCCTAGTGTTCCAGATGGACGGAGAATCTGCGAAAGTCATGTTTCATGAGCATTCCCTTCAGGCTCCCGGGAACCTCCAGGACACAGCTGGAGAGATGTATGCACACACCAGTGTGGCAGTGTGGGGGGCTGTGTATGTGTGTGAGAGGAGAGAGAGAGAGAGAGCATAGATGTTTGGTAGGCAGTGAGGCTGGTTCTAAATAATTTTGAGAGGACTAAAGGGCAGGGGGGAGTGATGTGGAAATCTTGCATTTGACTTCACATGGCATGCCAAAAAAATTTCCAAGTGGGATTTCTAGAACTTGTTTGCTCTCAAATTCATCAATATGTGAGACTTTATTTTATTTCCAAGAATGACACCACATATTATGCTACAGAAAGATGGAACAAATGTACAGGGAAGCAATGAATGGGTCTAATCCCTGCCCCAAATAATCAGACAGGAAAATTGTTTTCATGCATCTTTGCTCTCTAGTGTTCTTTGCAGTAAAACACTTCTGACCCAAAAGCTGAATGAAGCTCCCAATCTTTCTGCAAAACCATTAGCAAAATTTGTATTTACATTTAAATAGCACCATCCCAGTGTTTCTCTCTTCTGGGATTTGCAATTGTATTATAATGTCCTAATTACTGTTCACTGCAGGAGGATTTTTATCAGGCTGCAGGTATTTGAATATAAGTTGTACCTAACATGACTGCTAGGAGTTGTTTGTTGTACTAAAATCTAAGCATGAATGAGTTGGAGTTAGCCAAAACATGGCTAGAAACCTGACCATTAATCTGCTTAACCCTGGGAACATGTGGCAAAGAGCTTAAACCAGGCTTTAAGGCACCCCCCCACTTTAAATGCTATAACTGTCCTCTCTGCTCACCCTGCACATGGCCTAAGGGGGTCTGCTTTTCACTTGGCCCTTCTCCTTTTCTTTTTCCTTCCTGTACATGAGCACTTGGAGTCCATCTTCACCTTCCCACAGGAGGGCACAAGTCAGAGGAAGGTGTGCTCCTCCATCTGCCTTTCTCTTCCAGCTGTGCTGCAAGACAATCAAGTGAAACCTCAGTGAAATGAAACCCAGGTCTGATCCTAGATGGCCCCACACATAAACCAGGGAGCGCTCAGTTGCTGCTGTACGCAACCTCGTTTCTATGTATCGGGATACATCCCCATTTCACTGCAGGTCCAAAGTTATAGGTCAAGAGCTATGTGTAGGAAGCTGTTGATATGGTAGGAAGACATTGACCTCTTTTGATTTAAACTTACATTTATTTCCTAAGATGAGCTTGAGTCATAAAATTTTCTGGAAAATAGTGAACCCCTTTGATAGCCATGACCTTAAATTAAACTTGAGCTAATTGAAATTTCGTGGCAAAAAATAGCCTTTTTTTCCAAAATTTTCCAGGTACCATAACATAGAAAAACATGCAGTTGTTGACTGAGTCAGTGTCAGCTCTTACCATTCTATACATAGTCTGGTCTTTCCAAATGATAGTGTTTTTACAGGTGATGTTAACCTAAAGGCAAAACAGAATGTAAGTTCTTTGTATTATGCAGATAATCAGTGATGTCTGTAAGGTTATGTCCTACATGGGTGGCCTGACTGACCACAGCACTTTTCTGTATAAACTCCAGGGATAAAAAAGTGAAATCCTGACCTGGAAGATAGCTGTTGCTTTTCCAAATTAAGAAGTAGAATAAATCTCTTTAAATACATCACTTATAACAACCACCTGCAATTTCTGTCATGCTGGGATACTCACAAAGCTCTTATTCATGGGTAGAAGGCGATTCTGGACTTTTTATGTAAAAATGCTTCCTTGCACAGAAAATTTATATATTTTTGCTTGGCAGAGCAAATTTGCACCAGAAGTAATGAGGTTTTACTCAGTTTTTAGGCAGCACTGGGAGAGCCCTGAGATGTTCCTTCCTTTGGTGGGTATGTGGTGCTGGTGGCAATGGCAGCTCATGGATGGCTTCTCACTCTGCATGGGGGAAACAGCCCAAAGTGAGAAGGAAAAGCACCCCACAAAAGCTCTAGTTCAGAGCTGGAATAGCAGGTAGCAGAAAAAAGTTAAGTCAATGGGACAGAGGCTGGTGAGAGCACACTGCATGTTTTGGTTGCCAGGGTCCCAAGCCCTGCCTCTCCCTGCCCCACCCCTCACCTGCCCATGGTCCAGGACCCCATCTCAACCCTCAGAACTGTCATCCCCTGTCCCAGTGGTGCTACACCAGGGCCAGTCTTCAGGTCTCCACAGCCTCACCCTGCCTGGCTATGGACCTTAAGCCTGGCCTGGACCTGCATTTTCACAGTCTCCAGGGAGGTAGCTGGTGCCTGGGAACGGGACTGCCTTGGTGTCCCTGGCTTCCCAGTTCCTATATGGAGGGTAGGATGGGTCCTGGCTGCCTGGACCCCCCCCTTAAAGACCCCCAGGGGATCCCCCACTGTCCTGGCCCCAGGGAGCCCTGACCTCTCCCTATATACATGCCTGGATTAACTTGTCTTTAATTCTGAACAAAATCGACGCATGCTCTTGTGCAGATATTACCAGCTGACATAGGAATGGAAAGGTAATATCCTGGTCATTTATTTCTGTAACTTGATCATATTAGCAAGGATATTATTTTAAGACTAGAAAAAAGGTCTCACCAAAAAAAAAAAAAAAAAATCTTAATGCAATCTTCCATTCATTCTCATCAGAGAAGAAAAGGCCTTGGCCTCATCCCCAGCAAGCTTTGCTCCCATAAGGCACTGTAGCCTCTGCCTTCCTTCTCTCCTTCCAGGGCTATAAATTAATATCTCATCATTGACCATAATATGGCCTGTAACTCTGTTTATTATTACTGCGTATTTTAGACAGGTGGTAAGTATTGGCACTTTTTATTATGCTGATAAACAATGTCAGACTGCCAGGTGAAATCTGTTGTCAGGGTGATTTCTCACTTCCCTGTAGCCTCCCATGGATTTCTGCCTGGGCTAAGGGAGTGCAGAGCTCCAGTGAGTCCACTTTCTGCAGCGCCCCTCTCCCCTCTCCTGTGGGGATCAGCCAACCGCTGCCACCCCTTTCCACTGCACGCTTTCAAGGGACATAAAGCCACAAACGTACACAGCTCTTAGGAAACCAAGCACAAATACAAGTGCCTTCCCTCGCTTCTGATCCTCATTTCCCTCAGGATTGTTGCTGCTCTCTCAGATCCATTCCTTTGTGCTGTGCAGCAGCATTGGAGGTCCTGCCCTCCTGAACTGCTGTTGTTCCTGAGATCTGCAGTGGAAGCTTGGCACGGGGTGACCAGGAGATGTGGATATATTTGGCTATTTACTGAAAAATCCTTAGGCACACTTACTCACTCCTACTTACATGATGCTGCCTGGCATGTATCAGCTTCACACATCGTGCTCACACGTACGTGATCTTGCCTCAAACATATCAGAGCCTTTCTCGACTGTCTTTCAATCTCTCCTCTTGCAGCATTGAATCTACTTACCAACTTTGCTTCTCAGACACCTGCAGCATGTCACCCAAGGTGTGTGTGTGTGTGTCTGTGCAGTGCATCCCCGTGGAGTGCTGTGGGGAGGTTCCTGAGCAAGATGCAGACATCTGGGAGAAAATTCACTTGATGGTGCTGGTGGCACTCACGCTCTTATGTTGCTCCCAGTACATAAATTAGTTTGGCTGTGTTTTCAATGCATGCATTGTGTATACAAGTGTACAGCATCCTGTCTGGCATGAACAGCAGCCATTTTTCCTCTGCAACTCTCTTGTCCAACTCAGAGATGAATGTAAAGAATTTTATGCAGTTTGTTTATAGATCCTTTTTTTCCCACACTTACAAACCCTAGGTACTACATAAAAAACATAAAAAGAATATTTGTTTTCAACTTTACTTAAATACTCAAATGTTAACAAAATTCAAGGATCTTGGTTGTTGATACCTCTTTGTTCATATGATGTCTATGTGCATATACAGCCACTCATTACTGAAATGTGCCCTTTTTTCCCTGCCTTTACAGACTGAATACAAGTTCTCTAATCAAAAGGGCTGTTGGTGTCAGTAAGTTAAAAGGTCACAGGAAGGAAATGCTGGTATATGATAACTGACTTTTGTTTTGACTTATTTTAATGAGACTAATTTTGGTTTTTGAGAATCATCTGGTTTTATCCTCTCCTCTCCTCTCCTCTCCTCTCCTCTCCTCTCCTCTCCTCTCCGGTAAAGTTATGGGGAAGAATATTCTGGCAGATATTGAAAAACTTCCTCATTAGGGGAAGTGGAAGGGCAGGTACTGATCTCTCTTCTCTTTTGACCAGTAACAAGAGCCAAGGGAATGGCCTAAAGTTGTGTCAGGGGAGGGTTAGGCTTGATATTAGAAAAAGGTTCTTCCCCCCGAGGCTGGGCACTGGAACAGGCTTCCCAGACAACTGGTAACAGCACCAAGCCTGACAGAGCTCAAGAATGGTTTGGACAATCCTCTCAGGAGCATGGTATGATTCTTGGGGATGGTCCTGAGCAGAACTAAGAGTTGGACTTGATGATCCTTGTGGGTCCCTTCCAACTCAGAATATTCTGTGATTCTGAATTAAAAATTGTTGTAGATTGAATTTAATGTTGATTTTATCTGCTTCATGTATTTTTTTGTGTAATTTCAGATTTCTCTAATTAAATACACCATCTACTGTCACTGTTCAGGTGAGTAAAGGATTATGTACTCCAAAGAAAGCAGGATGTAGGATCAAAAGTCAGTGTCCTTTTCCTTTCCCCACAGGCTGCAGCTGTGAAGACTGTGGGGTGTCACAGAGCCAGTGTTCCCACAGCGCTGTATGGGACACTTAATTCCCAGGTCACCTGCCTTGTTAGAAGAGAGAGGACTTCCTTTACCAGTCACCCATATCATTCACTTCTGTTTCAGTGGCTATGGCTGTGGTAGCTATGGAGTTTACAAGAGCCAGTACTTTGGACAGTAAAAGTTAGCAATTTACCAAGTGAAATACTGAGCAAGGGTTAATGCAGTACAGTAGCTGATGTGGTTTCCTGTCCTAGGTGCACTTCCTTCATTTGTGCTGCACAACTGACTCTGAACAAAATGAAGAATCAAAGGGATGGCAAAAGGTTTGGAGTAGAATATATTATGTATGTATCATGTAGTCTTTTAGTCAAGATTTGCTGGGTCTGAAAGCCTCTGTCCAGAAGTGAATCTCCATACTGTTTTCCTGAGACAATTGAGTACAGTAGTAATCTCAGAAGATTGCAAAAAAATGGTGGGACCCCCATGTCATATGATATGATAATTAAAAACCTAGAAATAAGATCCATGCCTAACTCTTAGATCTTTTCATTGCTGGGGGAGTTCTGCATTGTGCTCCATCTGGATATGCTGTATGCTTTGGGGAGAAGGAACTGATCTGGGCTACAATTATGTCACCTCCTAGTACTTGTTCCATTGGTATTATGGGGACATTCTGGTGAGGGCTGCAGTACCTTGAATGTGAAATTCCCTGATAACTGGGTGGCTAAAAGCTAGATCTGGATTTTTATGCCAGCGGCCATCTCTATTTAAAATGCAAGATAAATTAATCTCCTCCCCCAACATTATCAGAATCTCGCAGATGGTGTTATTATAAATAAGTTCTGTTTATCTAAAAGTATTAGCATTTAACTCTAGGAGGAATGGTTGTTGTCATGTGTGGTTCAGATCTTTATAGATGCTAGGGGTTTCTTTTGCCTCTAGCAAGATGAATATACAAAAAAAAAAAAGAAAAAAGAAAAAAAAAGAAAATACATATACTTGCTTTACTGGAATATACACCTTCTTGTAGGCTCTTATTTGTGAATATTTAGCTGAGCAACTGAAGTCAAGGAAGGAAAAAGTGAAAAAGTGTTAATCACAAGTGTGCAAATATCATCCATAGGAATAATTTTAGCTAAAGCTACCACAATGATGTTCATTATCATAGGTAGATAATTAAAACTGGAGATAAAGAATGATCTTGTTGCATAGGAACATAAGGGTTAAGAAATAATTTTAAGGATGGCAAGTTAGGATAGTTTGGGTGAAGATTGGGTTGGTAATGAAAAAACCTCCTGAAAAAACCAAGCTACAATCAATTTTTAGACACTTCTGTAAAGAAAATGAGGTAATCCAATCAAGGAATGCAAACAGAGCCATTTGGTTAGATGACCAATTACACTGGGGCAACAGTGATTCATTAATATTTGTGCCATATGTTTATGAAGAATCCAAGGGCTACATTAAGCAAACTTGAAGTAACTGGGACTTAACAGGTAACTCATGGAGAAAAAAAAAAAAAAAAAAAAAAAGAGGCCTAGAGAATTGATTAACTTTATTCACTGGGAATGGTATGCCCCTTTTTCTGAACAAAGTCACACTCAATGTCCTTGCCCTACTGTATTACTCATGGACTTTGTGTCTATATTTTGCCTTGAATAATTTTGGATAACTGAGGTTGGTGAGCTTTCTATTTTCCCTGAAACATAGTCTTCATTCCCTAAATGAAAAGAAATGTAAAACTCTTTACATTTATGTAGTCATTAATTAACCTAAAACAACTTAGAGGCACCAAGGGACTGAGTGTGTTAAAAATAGACATCAAAGTCAATGACAACTTTGACTAACTTTTCTGGTTTTTTGTCACTTAAGCACTTAACTGTATTTTACTGAACTGGCTACCTGAAATCATAATGATGTAGTATCATATATTAAGACCGTCAAGGTTTTCATTGGTCATATGCTTCTTGCTCTCTTAGCCCACTTCATATCTAATGGCCTGTGGTGTTCTTCTACTCTAAGTTTCAAAATTCTGAGAATCCATTTTTTTCCTGTGTTGGTCAGTGATTCAGGGATAGGAAAACTGGTTTCTTTTCTATTTATTGAAAACGGTCATTGCCTTCCCCTTTGGAAATGAAAGTGCTGAACTGGAGAAATTGAAGTTCATACCATGCTCAGGGGTCATGATATTTGACATAGTCAGGTAGTCTGGTGTTCAGAGGTACAGAGTCATGAGTGACTTGTGGGTGTAGAGAGCTTTTTAGAAAAGGAAAATTTCCTAGTAGTGATAATCCAAGGTCAAATGTTGGAAGTTGAAAGTACAAGCCAGAAAGTAATTCTGTTTCAGGGTTTTATACTTTCATTTTGCTACCATCATAACTTGGGGCAGGGGAGAATCTGTGTGATAGCTGTCTTTGTAGATACTTATATATGAATTGTTAAATCTCAGAGCTCTTCTTTGATGCTAGAGAGACCCTCATTAATTATATAGATTCTTGGCTATTTTTGTATTGTATGCAAAATCAGCTGTTTTGATAATGTGAAAGCACTTTGAGCTTAGCCTGTGCTTAAGACATAGTAGGACTCACATGCTATATTCTGTAACTAGGATTTAATATGCTAGGGATTCTTTTAATAGATTATACTGCTCCAAAATTATAATATGGTGGTTATTATTCTATTATCTTAATTAATGTGAGCTATTTAGAGTGGCAAACTAAGACAGGGGAGAATCAAACTGGTGAAAAAAAGTACTTGAGGCTTGGTTTCTTATTTGCTTCTTCGAAATGTAGGGAATGCTACATGGCTCTAAAACTCCAAGGGAGAGAAATGGTAAGCTTGAGTTATACAGTCAAGCCCCTGAATTTATCTGAGGAGCAGATCTTATGCCAGTTCTTTTGCTTGTCAGCACAATTCACCTGAGCTGTCTTAGGCTTTTTTTGGGGGACCATGCCATTTTCTTTGAATTCCACCTGTAGCTGACTGCTGGCACCTGACTCACAGCTGGCATTTCCATTGGGTGCCAAGGTTAATGGCAAAAATAGCAAAGATGAAATTTACAGGGCCAAGTCTAACTAATTTTGTGAATCTAGTTCATTTGGGGTTTTGCCTAGAATTAATAAATACAACGGAAGTCTTCAATGGGCTTCATAGATTTTTTTTTATTACTTTTCCCTCCCTTCTACTATGGACTCTCTATTCTAAAAAGTTTCACAGTCTAACAGACTTTACTGCCAGGAAGAGTTTTCAGGGAATCAATCTACAATTTCACTTCTTCTTAAAGTAAAATAATGCATCACCATACTTAGAGTTCTGTATCCTCATTCCAGCTCATGACCGTAATGTTTTTCCCACTGTAAAGGATAATGCTTTAGTGTTGACACACTTCAATCCACAAGATGTCAGCTGTTAGGATTTTCTACAGAGTGAGATCATGCTCTTTCAGGCCTGTTTGTGAGTCAGCTGAAAGGAGTCTGCAGTGTTGGTGGGGAGGGCTTTATTTTCATTCTGCGACAAAGTTGTTGTATTCCTGATTATGACAGTGGAAAATTTTACTTTGTCTTCATTGTTGCAAAGTAGAGGACAGGAAAAGAGAAACTTGATTAGAACCTCCTATGTGCAATGTTTTGGTCCTGACTAGTCTGCCAAGTAAGAAGCAAATTTTTTTCTTTTAAATGTGTCTTGATTTCTCTTATATTCCTGTAAAAGAGTGGAAGCTGAAGGAAAAAAGATGAGCTACCAACAAATAATGGAATTGTACCATTGTCCATAAAGAACAATATATTGATTGATTATTTTTGGTTTGTATAAAGGCACCTGACTGAAACTTCAGACAGCACTTTACAGCACATCATTATAAAGTACAGAGACTTTAATAGCTCAATGTCTGAAAAAGTACTCCAACACAAAGTTCCATAGTGCCTTGGTCTGCCTCCATAGCCTCCTTGAGAAAAGCCAAGAAAAACAGCAAGGTTTTGTGGCATGGCTTGAAGGTCAGTAAATCTTGGCTCTGCTAAACCCAGGAGGGAAATAAAAAGTCTGGAGCCAAAAAACCCCTCACATGAACTGTCTTGTAGCCGAGCTTACTCTCAGGTAATTCGGGGCTCTGTCAGTCAAGACAATACCACTGGATGAATCTCTAGGAGGAGATGGATCCAAATTATTTAGGGATGCAAAGCTCAAAGTCAGTATTTAGACCAGTGCCGCTAAGTGGAGGGTGGCACTGAAGGCAGGCAGGAGGCATGAGTGTGGCCGAGCAGAGAGGCAGAATGACCACAGGGACAGTGTCACAGTGAGCCGTGGCAGCAGCTCAGTGCGGAGCTGCCCCAGGAGTTAATGCTGGCTGTGATCAGCACAGTGGATTGGGATCACAGTGCTTTTGGTCAGCAAAGCTTTGGCTCCCTAAGGGTTTCTAAGCAGTGAGATAGGCACTGCTAGTCAGGAGGGCTCCCAGGCTGCAGAACAGACTAACAAAAGATGCATAAAGTGTGTTGGGTCAGCTGTGTGCTCCCTGCATCATTCACACATGCAGCCCAAATCATCTCTCTTAAACAGGATTCCCATTTACACAGCCTGCAAAAGTGGAGATGGCAGAAATCTGCGTAGGACAGGGCAAAATGTGACTTCTCAAGGTAGGAGAGGGCTCATCATTTTCTAGTGATTTGCTGGTGCTGTTGGAGCAGTGGTAGGCAAAACTGCTTGAGCAGTTCTATCTGCTTTCCTAGGGGTTTTAAGATCCATCCACTTCTGGTGGCAAGGTCTGTTCTGTTGTGTTTACAACAAACTCCTTTTTGCACACGTGGTGTTTTCTCCCAAACCAACACATCAACTCAGATGGGATCAGGTTTTTTTGTGAGACCTGTTGGGGAAGAGTGCACATTTATAGCAGCTGCAAATGAACTAAATGCTAGCTGGAAATGGTCAGGCAACAGTCCAAGCTAACATTAGAACAACAGAGAGGGTGAAACAAAGTGCTTATTTTTTTGCTGAATCAATAACTCTGTCCAGGTTGACTTCAAGGTGTTGCTTACTTCATTGCTGTACATCACATAATTAATTTTTTCTGCATTTGGAGATTCAATTTGTGCAGCAGGCTTCCCACTGAGGCTTCACCTAGGTTTTAGTTTAATTTAACTGGAGGGTTGGTGTTTTTCCTGTGTGTTTACTTCTCCTCCCTGTGCTTCTAAATCTAACTCCTCATTGGGAAAACAAGGAAGCATTGCGGTTAAAAGCCTAATGGAGAAGCTGGCTCTGGAAAGCTGTATTTTCACCCCCGGAGAAATCTTGGAAATGGTGCAAGCCTATGGTAACTAATGCTGCCTTTGCAATGATAAATTTATTCCTTCATTTGCAAGCAAAATTGATGCACATTGCTAGGTCTTGATGACCTCTGTTTTTTTTTTTTTTTTTTTTTTTTTTTTTTTTTTTTCTGTCAGTTTCCCCTGTTTGTATGACATTGTGTGAGATTTGGAAAGAATTCCTTTCAGGACTAAAGGAATCATGAAGTCACATCTCCAGCTTTTCTGTTCGACACAAACAAACAAAAAAGAGAAATCAATTATACACAGCTCTGTATGGGAATGATTTGAGCTACTCAGCAGCCTTTCTTTAAAACTCTGTCCTTAAAAAGGTAAGTAACTCCTTCACCACTCTGTCTCAAATTTCTAACATAAAAGCTGGATTGAAAAGCCAAGGAACTGGAAAATAAGGCAGATACATGTGGCCAATACATTTCACTGAAAAAACTTCGCTAGCTGTCATGCCCCATGCTGTTGTATATGATTATTAGTTGCAAAATAGCATTGCTTGAATGTTATTACTGAACATTAAAGAACATTTCACTTCTAATTATGGAATAAGAAGAAGAGCTTGCAACTTACCTACCAAACATTTGCTTTGCACACATGAAAGTTTCGATTTTAAAAATATTTTTCATTTAAAAAGCCCTGGAAATAGGCTACTTTCTTTTGCAGCTTCCTGGTACCTTGAAGGTGCCAGTGAGGAAAGAAAAAACCTTCACACCTTAAAGTCTACATTTAATTAAAATGCATTACACTATTTTGAGTAAAATACTTAAATTGAGCAAAGGGTCAAAATATTTTTCAGCTTAATTAGAGACTTGGTGATTGAGGACCTGAAAAGAGCACTTTTTAAGATCGTTTAGGACACTCCTGAAGGAGTATGGGGAGGAAGTTCCTCAGGTCAGTGGACCTACCTTCTTTCTGTTGTAAGCAATTGCACCAAAAAAAATTTCCGCCAGTCTCACATAAAAGCTGGTCTTGATTTTGCCCCCACTACTTCTATTGCAAGAGTTTTTCAAGCCTTATTCTACTTTTTTAAAAGCAAGAGAGCAATTAATAGCAGTTCTGCAAATTGAATGACTTCAATCTTTGGCACAGAGAATATTGCATAAGGACTGTGAGTTATTAATGATAATATTAGCCTGTTACCTAAGACATCTTTACCAGTAGATTTTCAACTTCTTTAAAAATGAAGCAACTGTCAGGATCTCCATTTTCATATGGGGAATTAAAGCTTTGCAGAGTGAGACGATGTACTCAAGGTCATCTCAGTTAACTAATAGCATAGCTGGCATTAGAAGGCAAATCTGTACAGTTCCAGGCCACTCTGTTATCCAGCAGATCACAATGACTTCCCCTAGGGTTAGAAGGATGGCTTGATTGGTGATAAAACAGTGTTAACCACTGAGGCCAGGATTTTTGAAAGAACCTTGGGGCTTAAAATGCATGTCTCCCACACACAGCAATGCAGGGGTGTCATGAGCTGACCCTGAAAATCCTGAAATATCCCATTGTGTTTAATTTTCTCTCTGAAAGATGCAAGCTGTAACAGCTCTGTCTCGCAGTCCCATTTTTATTAAATGTATATGCATAGGAGATGATGCTCTGCCCTGTTTTTGAGGCCATTCAATTAAGCTTATAATTAGAGATTTGCTGCTGCAGCAGAGAAACAGATAGCTACAATACTGCTTCCACTGAGCTCCACTGAACTCAGAGCAACACAGACACAGCCAGAGACGATTCCTTCTGGAAACTGTTTACTGCCTGAACAGAGTAGTCCAAAGGTGGCAGTGAGGCACAGAAATATGATATGACTTGTGTCATCTGTAATGGACTTGGAACAGACCTGAGAGCAGTTTCTGCTCCTTGATTCAGCTACAGGCCTTCCTCAAGGAAGATCTTTCTGTGTGGTTTTACAATTGCTGTTTCAGGAGCACGTAAGGCCAGATATTTAAAACTTCTTTTCTGCTCGTCATCTGTAGACAGAAAACAATCTCAGGCTTAACTCTGCTCTCTGAAGTCCATGTGGGTGTAGACTGGGGCATTTAAGTATCTAGGTGCTTATTTAAAACTTCAGGTTGAATGCCAACATTGTTCGAGCAACAATGTCGCACCAGAGGCAGAGCTCTTACCCACTGCTGAGCATCTTGCTGTTGGATGGTGCAATCCTCCCAAGCGAGAGGAGTGAGCAGGTGGGGATGGCAAACACAGGGGGAAGCTGGAAGCTGCCTGGTTGCTGCTGTAGGATGTCTGGGGCTTGCTCAGCATCTGAGCTGGCTGGGCCCTCAAGCTACAGCTACACCTGCGCCAATCCCACTCTGCCTGCATGAGGTTAGGTCCTGGTGTGGCAATCCTGATTACCTGGGACAGAAAGCAGTCAGAAAAAAGGGAACTCCCCATTTCAAACACCTTCCCAAGAGCTCCTTTCTGAAGGAAAGCAGCTCCTTTCTTTCTCCTTTGCCCTGTGCTCTGTGGTAATGTCCACACTTTTTTTGAAAGAGCAGATTGCAGGATGAAAACCACAGACAACATAACAACTTAAACACGTGTCTTTTCTGGGTTTTGTCCAATTCATTTGATTTCTTTGGGTATTTTTGGCCATTTTTAAAATATTTTTTAGCTGAAATGCTTACCACCGTGGAGCTGAAAAGCCAAGTTTGATGATAGCTCTGCTGCATAATTTGAAAGTAGCAAGGAGCCATGGTTTCTGAGTAGCACAGTTCCAGTGCCCTCAGTATCATGGCTTTAGGAAACAAGTAACATGCTGTTCATTCACAGTGTTTTGATCTGTTAGTAATGGATATTACTATGACATTTGTTATGTCATAGTAATAGCCATTGAACTGCAGATAAATGATCTGCTTTGAATACCACACTGAACATAGAAACCAAGACATGCTGGTACACACAGCCCCCCATGCATATGCATGTATTCCTTATAACTGCAAAGCCATGAAATTTTCCTGTTTAAAAAAACCAACCAACCAACCAACCAACCAAAGATCCTTTGTCTTTGAAACTTTTTTCATAAGCAGATATACCAGCTCCCAGATCGCTTCTTTCCTACGCTAATATCAGAGCACAAAAAGAAAGATATTGGAAGATTGCTATTGTTCAGCATCACAGAATTAAAAGAGACATTGTCTTGAGAGACAAAAAATATTCTAGATGAGTTTCCAGATCCTTAGAAAGTGAATATCATTAACAGACAATTAAATCTTTTTGGATTTAAATCAAAACCTTAGTTTTCAAGTGGTTGCATCCAAACATTCCCTTTCAACTTCTTTTGATGTTGTGTTTCAAAATTGTGAGACAGGACTGAAATTTTCCATTACATTCTCATTTGTAATAAAAATATTGCCCTACATATGGTTCTGTAGTTATAATTAGTCTGTCTTCAAATTTTAATTGCCTTTCAGGTTACCAAATCTCAATAGTTTATGTAATTCAATGTATAACATTCAGTGAATTATAAGATATGGTTACAGCTAAGGAGAAGCTTACCTTGAATTACAATAAAGCCATTTTTCTATTCAAAAACTATCCATGACCAAACAGCGTTGGGCTGATATATAGTGATTGTTTTAGGGACCTCTAACACTATGTGTATGGTACTTTGAAGTCTGATGTCCATTACCATTTTTACCAGCAGCATTCATCCAGTTATGTGGAAAGCTAAAAGGAAAGGACAACTAAAGGAACTGGAGGCAAATATCTTCAAAGAGAAAGTAATATTTTTGTTTTTTCAGTATTCAACTAGCTGTATGTTTTAGGGATACATTCATCAATAATCTAGTGAGTGACAGAAATGTTATAATTAATATGCAGTTTCCAAAATTAAAAATAAATTTGGCTTATCTCTGTGTCAGCGAATAACTCCTAATGTCATTTTCCAAGAAATATATGAAAGGAGAATTTATAGTAGAAAGTCCATCTCGTTTTGTAAGGAAAACAGATGTTCATTAATAAACAGGCTGACCACGGAGCACTGGAACTACCATCTGGATGGGATGTTGTACAGGGTTCCCCCCCCTCCTCTTTAACAATTTAGTCAGTGAAGTTCTGGTAGGGACCAGGTGATCTAATTTTTTTTTTATAGGATGTTTGGAAATATGTTAATCTTCTGTTCTTTCCTTCACATAATTTCTCGCTTCATGCCTTTAAACAAGTTTATAAAAGGAGCAAGCCATAAAGCATTCCAGAAAGTTCCAGAAATTGAAAAAAAAAAGAAAAAAAAAAAGAAAAATGAGTTAGCTGTAGGAGAATCTCTTATTTGTCCTTGCAAATCTGCAAGCAGTGTATAAAGTCTTCTCCATTTGTGTGCCTCAGCCATTGTACCTGGAGAATTCTCTGTGTGTGCTCATGCTCTTTGTTGGCTGGATTGCAGCAGCACCTAAAAATATCAGGCAAAATCAGCCTCCTTCTGTGCTCTGTTCTGCACCTGTGTGCAGGGAAAGCATGTCCTCACCCCTGAAGAATTTGCACCTGAGACTGCGCTCCTGTAGGCACTGATGTTCATATACTAAACTGAGATAGTAGTGACATGGAAGTGCCTTTTAGGTGGATGACGTGTTAATTGTCATCATGGGGGACCTCTGATGAGATGTACATGATGAGATGTAGTGTCATCCTTATTTTATGTAGGGAAAAATGATGCTACAGACAAAGCCAAGAATTAAAAAGTAGATACCCTTATTTCTGTATGAGAGTCTTGGTGCATGATGATGCTTTTCTTTTTTACCTCAGTGTATTGTTTAAGACCTTCCAAGAGTCCCTACCTGTCCTTGCCCATTTGTAAAATGATATAGAAAGGCTTATCTAACTGCTGGGATGCTGAGAGGCTTTACCCTGCTGTGGGAATCTCTGAGATACTGGGGTAAGAGACCAGGATATTTTATCACACAATATTTCCACAATGTTACTTGTGGCTGGTGCAAGGGAGTAGCACTACATATGTCAGATCAAGCAAGGTGCTCTGGTTGTCAGATAATTACAAGCTCTTATTAAGTAATTAATGTTCGTGAACTCCCCTTAATATTTGTGTGCCTACTCCAGTCAGTGTTACTACATTCTATCGAGACTCCTAAATACTTTCTTAGCAACCAAAACAAGAAACGACCTGATATTAAACGTGTTACCAATTCTGTAGTCCCTATTGGCTGACAACTCTACACTGCTTATTAATTTCCTGCAATGTACTGTTTATTGATATTGCCTTTATTGTGGTACCTCACCTCAGCCATGAAGGGAGGACACGCACCTCCATCTCGAGCTAATGGCATTGCTGCCAATGCTGCAGGGAGGCTGAAGAGCAATGTGACTAATAAAACACAACCAATAAAAATATGAAAGAAAAAATGTCCCTACTAGAAGGAAATGCATATTCCAAGTGCTTGCACAGCGCCTGGGGCTGTTAATCATCACTCCATGGGCACCCCTAAACAATTCTAAACAACAGTTAGAAAAGGATCAGATGGCTGTTTAGGGGGCTTGGCAGAGTGGTATTTGTTTGACTGGCAGGTGGCCATGCTTGCAAGGTGCGCTCTGAATAACAAGAGTGGCTTAAACATGAAGATGAAGGATTTTACTCATATGCTGTCTTTAGGACTCTTTTCCACTTTGTGTGAGGAGATAAAGGAGGTGCTGGACTTAAAGGGCACTGGCTCATTGCAGAGAGTGGTGGGGCCTGCCGAGCAGACCTCTGTAAAGGGCAAGCTGGAAGTGGCAGTTTCAAGCAGTTTACCTGGATTGGTTTGTCCTGGGGGAAAAAAAATCTCTTTGTACCATTGATTAATAGCTCTTTCCTCCCCGTTCCTTGCCTGCATTTGTCATGGAAGAAGCTTGTGAACATCCTTTCCTCCTCTCCAAGTGCATATGTAAACTCTGCTCTCATCTCCAATTCATTAATCATAAGCACTTTTGTAATGTGCGTTTCTTCTCCTCTCCTTTCCCTTCTGAACGCATCCCCCTGCCATTCTTTTCCCTTGACTGCTCCTGCCAAGGGACGGTGCTGCCCATGGTGGTGGCCCAGGAGCTGCTGTGTGCAAGATGCCCTGTGGGTGCCCAGGGCAGCTCACCTTCTGAGGCTGGATGCTCCACATATCGTGGAAGCAGTGGTCTGCTGTTGAACTGCTTTCCAGCCTGGCTCTATGACAGTGGTGCTGTGGGGCTGACTTGGCCAGTATCTATCATTTTGCAGGAAGTAAAAAATTACACGTAATCATCATCAGTCATTCATTATCAGCCCTTCTCAGCCTGCTGCTGGGCAAAGCTTCCTCCTCTGTTTGTTTCCCTCATGCTGATTGCTGCAGATAGTTATTTATATATTTATTTTTGCCAGAACTTTGCGACCCTTGGAAAGCAAAGTTGGCAAGTGATAATAGAGCATGGATTGCCAAGATCCGGCTCCCCTTGCCTCTCATAAAAAAAACATTGGTTTACTGCTGGTGATCCACATTTACTGAGTTGCTTGGACAGGAAACCGTGGAGTTTGCTGAGTTTTAGCGAAAGGTATGAAAGCACACTGGTACAGGCTTCAGTAGGAACTGGTGATCAGAGCACATACCTGAAACTCCTGATGGGATCCCACAGCCTGATCTAAAGTCCTTGCCAAGAATTCTGCCATCACCCATGCCAGCCTGATCCTATATGTGCTGTAGGCATGCCTTCAGTGGCAGTGGGGAAATAAAGCTTGTTTGACTTCACCTAAGCTTGAACGAGCAGCAAGAAGAGAGTTTCAAACCTTCTGAGGGAAAACTGAATTTTTAAAAAGATCAGTGATTCCAATCCACATAAGCATCCAGGGGCTTGGAGACTCAGCCAAACTTTTCTGAATTAAAAATACTGAGGGATTAGGCTTTCCGGAGACTTTTTCCTAATGCTTCCTGCTTTGAGAGGACTTTTTGGCAGATATTTCTCTCTACTGCTTCACAGGTCCAAAGCCACTGAGAGGTCTCATATAGGAAGGCAAAGCATTTTTTAAATACTGTGTTTATTTTGTCTGTTCCAAGTGGGAATAAATAATGTAGTCTTTTTCATAAGATGTTCTTTCTTTGTCTGCAAACTTCAGCACCAAAAACTTCTCTAAAGCAAGATGAAGCAGCTCCTATTATGTTCAATAAATGGCCAAAGAGGTACAAGTGCAGTTTAGCCTACAAAACTCTCAGTAGATGCTGTTTTCCAGGGATGACAACAGGAAAGTCCATTACTTTTGCATTAGGATTCTCAGTGTTGCTAGTGAAGCCAAGGCTCTAGACCTTGGCCCTTGGAAACCTTTCAATACCCAAGGCTATCTGATGAAACCTCACTGATCTCCCCAGAATTGCAGCAGCTTTGTTGCCAGAACGTGGAGGCAGAAAAATTTCCAAGTCACAGGTATTTTGGACATACACACTCCTTGCCCTGAAGTGTCTAAGTTTTTCCTGATGAGCATTCATAAAGCTACCTGGTACATTTCATAAAGCTGTCTGGCTGCAGCAGGTCTCAGAGAAGTTTCTTTCTTTATTAACTTGTCTTGAGAGTGGCAGAGAAAACGTAACCCTGACCTGTTCTAGGAGGCCTAGTGGTTGTGAGTTTGTGTGCATGTATCTTTGAGATTAAAGTGCTGAGAGCATGCACACAGCTGGGAGATGGGAAATGGAGCTGTACTTGCAGGCAAAAAGTGTTTACTCTTCTTCTTCCCCTCTGCAGAGAGTTGGGTCAAGAGGATTTGTTGCTTTCTGGTCAGGCAGCCCCATCTCCACCCACACTGTCTTTTTCCCCTACACATAGCACCAGGAAAGCATAAACCTTTGCAATCCCACATGACAGATGTAATGTGATCCTTGTGAAGTGTGTGACACAGGGAGTCATGGAAGCAATGGATTTAATATAACAGGCTACACACCTCCAAACTGCAGTATCTAAAGGGAAAAGTTAGCTGTTTTGGCATTCCTGCTCAGGAAAGGAGGATCTACCTATCTGTATAGTCAGAGCTTTCTTTATGGGATGCTATGAGGTGAAGGAGCCCCTGGACAGTTTAGCTGAACTTTTTGGATGGCTCAGGAACCTGAAAAATCTGTAGCATTATCATGTATTTTGCTGTATGTGCCTAACTTGCATGTACCTCATGAGAATAGATGTCCTTGATGGTGGGATTTTCAAAACTGTTGGCATTCTTACACTTGTAAATCTCTTTGAAAATAGTTTGTCTCTGGATATGCATCTTTTCTCAACTTCACATCACTAACTTTTGCCATTTACCAGTTTCTTAGAGTTGCACCTAACCTGAATGTTACACATTTGAGCCATATTGATAACACTTGTAGGGACCCAGCCTGAGGAGAAAGCTTAAGACAATGAACCTTAAGCCTAGCTTTCCTCTTTGTCATACAGATAAAAACAGTAAGAATAATGATAATAGCTGAGGAAACACATATTTGTCTCTGCAATGTGTAATAATGATAGAAATTGGGTTGGGCGACTTCTCAAATGCCAAAAATTTGTCAAAAGTGAGATAGACCCCTCTCTTTTTGTTTCACAGGTGAAATTTGAATGGAAAATGGGAAGCAAATACCTTATTCTCTCAGTCTCTTGACAAATTGGTTTTACTAAAGCAAAATACAACCTTTTGGCCACCATAACTATCTTCACAAAAATATTCCTTTTCAAATGAAGAGACATTTACCATTTCTGTATTACAGTTTACTTAGTTTGCTTTCAGTCAAAATATGCAAATATAATACTTTGGTATTGGTACAGTTGTTCTTTCCTGGTTTATTCTGGAAAGGAGCTTCCTGTGTTATGAAATTAGTCCAGTGAAATTAGAGGCTGTTCCATTTTACCATACCTGCTGAATTTACTGGAAAGTGTACATTTAAATCTGGGATTTGTAATTTCTGTTTATATATTCTAGTGCAAACACAAGCCTTACAGTCTCTGTAGTTTGACTGATTTCTTGTTTTACATGGTATGGGTTTTATTTGATTTAGGATTCAGTACTACAGGAGAAAATAAAAGTGAAATAATCCAGAAGCCTATAATAAGAGATACTTTGAGAAAGAATGCTCTACAAATTGTTTACTTGCTATGAGCTTTCACTCTTTGGATTCACTCACAAATTTCCAGCAAGTAAATTGTCTGCATGTGTATCTGTGGGCACATGTGCTGTGGATATACGGTAAAATGTGCCTGGCTATAGATTTTTTTGTTACAAACAGAACAGTCAGCCCACTGTTCCTAAGTTGCAAATATAAATCCATTTATGGCTCTGTAATTTTGCAATTTTGCATGCTATTAACATGAGATCAGTTTGCAGTTTTGCAGCTCACATGTCCTTAAACCTCCAAGCAAAACCCAGAGATTTATGAACCCAGGTGAATCAAAGCTTCAAGAAAAGCTCTCACAGAACAGAGATTTGCACAATTCATATCTTCTGCCAAATTATTCAAGCAGATAGTAGAGAAAATCTTTTTTATAATATATGGGAAGTGAGGAAAAAGAGAATAATAGTGTAAACACTACACTTGGTAAAATGTCTCCTCACCTTCTGTAAGAATTTTGATTGATAGATTCCTCTGCAGTCTCCTCCATTAAGCTAATTTAAAGAGTCACCTGCATGTTGCAAGTTTAACTTGTTAAGCTTTTCAAATTACTCCCCTAAGAAAGAGGTGTTCTGTGCTGTAGTTTATTAAACCCACTTTTTCAATCTGTCTCAGTGCCAGACACATACCTGAAAAAGAAATCTGAGCACATATTGGATAGTGGGGAATTTGGAGGTTTAAAAGTACCAGTATTGGTTTCTTTCTTTGTCTTTTTCCCTCCCCCTCCCCGTAAAGTAGTTAGCCTTTATAGATTATAAAGCCAGAAGGGACCACTACAATCATCAAATCTGACCTCCTGTTTAACACAGGCCATAGGCTTCACTGAATTAATTCCTGTCTGAACTAGAGCATATCTTTTCGAAAGTCAACTTCTCACTTCCCAGCACATGAAAAGATCTCCCATGACACCTATAGACCTTTCATAATGGACAGATTCTTCCCATGATACGGACAAATTGAGTTTTTCCTGGGAGGTACTGCCCCACTCTGAGCTGATAAAGGAAGACCCAGGAACTATAGGTATGTTGTGATTACTTCTTTTGCACTCTGTGGTGTTCCAGGAGCTTGTGCATCTTCTGCTTTATGAGATATACTTGGCCTAGGGGAGCTAAGTGGAAGGATGAGGGAGAAGAGGAGGTGCATAATGGTATGGCCTCCAGCACTGTTATTTATGACAGTATCCTTCCAGCAATCTGTTCCTGCATAGGGTGAAGGCATGGTTTCAATTCTGCCCTTGAAACATGGATTAAGCAATGTTGCTAATACATATTTGTCCCTGCGGCTGTCAAACATTTCACTGATACTAGACTCTGTAGACAGCTTAATAGCTAGGTCTTCTGTCAATGTTACTGCAGCAGTGTCTCCTTTGCTTTAAGATGCTGTTCAGATTTATTCAAGCAATAGGTGTAGCACGGTGCTTGGTAAATAGCTGCACCTGACTGTGTGCTTGTATCATCACTGCTTGCTGACATCCCAAGTGACCAGATGAAATGGATGGACTAGGGAAACCAAGTGCTGAGAAGAATCCAGTGAGTGAAAGTTGGAAAGATCATCTATCTCGTCCCTATTTTATGTCTCCTAACAGAGTTACATGCACAATGCATTATTATTCTAGAAGTCTCTGAACAATAACTACTATCCCCAGTGGCTGAAAATGTGTGTAGCCAGCAATATTGGACAAATGGTTTTGTTATTGTTGTTAGTATGATGCTTTCTTTACTTGTGTTGATGTAATCTAGGTGTTGCTGGTTTTCATGTAACAGTATTTTACATATGACTTGTTTTAATTTATCTAGATGCTAGAGATAAAAATTTTACAAGAAAAATAAGAACCAAGAGTATGGTATGTGTCTACACATGATGACAGTGTTTTGCTACCTATTCAAAAACAAAATATAATTGAAGAATGCTATTTTTCCAGTCTGTAAAATTACAGTTCATCTGTATAATGGGATGTGATGAGTATTTGGCTTTTCAGTGCTATTGCCACTAACTGATGGCGGAACAGTGATTGGTGCTATCTTTATCTCATACTTGCTTCACTTCTGAACTCTTGACTTTTTACACTACCAAGTTTTTAGGGATAGTTTTTTTGCTGGAGCAGAATTTTTCTCTTCATAATTGGTGATTGAAAAGCTATCATGAATACCTCCAAATCTCACCCCGTCAGCTAAAAATGCTTTCATGGGTTATTTGTGCTCCTCAGCACATTATTTCCTCTCCCTAACATTTGCAGATAACTGAGTGACCCTGATTGGCAGGATACCACACGTGAAAAGGGCTGAGCCTGGGGCAGAGTCTGGGTTAGAGGTCTGCATTGTGCACAAGGGCACTTCCTACCCTGGGAAGCTCTGGGCCACTGTCGTGTTTGAAGCAGCAAACAACGAGGCCAGCTGTTGAGGCCTTGGCAAGATGTGAGCACACACAATCTCATAAACCCCCACACATCTGAAATGAAGCAAATGCCTGATCTTTTGGACTTCTTTCACTTGCCTAAAGTTTATTTTTTCTTCCAATATGGATTACAGGGCTGGAAGAAAAGTGCTTCTAGACCTTGTTTAGTACCATTTTCTGTGAGGAGCCAGATGTCAGAGTGCTTTAGAATTTAACTCCTACAATACCTGCTACAGAAATTACTGTAATTATTATAGTAATTTGTTTGAAGCTTCTTCAGCACCAATAGTCAAGTGCACAATCACACTTTGGAAAAGACTTATTCTGTGTGACTTTGCCATAGCTTCAGACTCTTTGCAAGCCCCCAGGGACATGAAGACCTTAGCTCTGACCTACATTTCTTCTACTGAGTCCACTTTTGCTTATTCTGCTTTGCCAATAATAACTTTATATCCTTTCCTTGCCTTTCTACCTACTTCCATGATCTATTGGTAACTGTTCAATCCTCTCTAAAATTTCTATTTTGCCTTGAGACTAATGGAATGAAAAATGCACCGTGATTAAGCTTATGTGTAGTATGGAGAAATAACATTTTTATTTTCTCTCTCAATTTTAAGGCAACTATTTGAGGAGTGGGAGGGGATATTGCATGCTTGGCATTTTTGTATTTTCTAGAACATGGAGCCTGAAGTAGGGGACAGTATCCCTACACACATCAAAGAATATTTTTAGATTACCTATTTTTATTTTTCTTGAGAACTCTTGAAAAGTCAGTGTTCATGTTCTTTCACAAACTTTTCTACTTTCTTACCTGGTTGTTGCAAACTGATGGTTGAAATAAATAATCTGGGAAGAACACTTGACTACATGTCAAATAGTGAAAAATGCAACTTTTTATAATATTGATGAAATTAAATGGTTTTATTCATCACTGGAAACTTGGCAATTTTGGTCATATCAGACCTGAATTTCTTCTTGGTATGAGTCATCCTCCTAAATAAAGAAGAGAATAAACTTACTTGCACGTCCTCACTGGGAACAGTTGTCCACTTTAGTGTACTTCTAACATCCAAGCTGACACTGTTTTTTAACATTTATTAGTCTATCCTTACTGACCTTCATTTCTTTGCCATTCCCCTTGGGCATGTGTTCTGGTTTATTACCTAGCCAACCTCCCATTTTCTGGTCTGCTTGGGGTTTGGTAGGATTAGATCAATGCTCAGGGAAGGAAAGCAAGCCTTATGATCAGCTTGACCAATCTGAAAGGCTGACTGCAGAATTAGAAGTAGCAAGTACTGTGAGTACTACACACTGTGAGCAGTTTATGAGCAATTTGCCAACTGAAATTGGTTTGCCCAAAACTTTTATTGGACAGCTTCAAATAGAAAATGAACTTGTAAAAACTTCAGTTTGTTCATGAACTGCATTCATGAGTAGGACAAATTATGCGGTAAAAACTCTGCCTGCTAACATCACCAAAGGAGACATAAGAAGCTGCTGATGCCACTGGAGAGAGCTGAGAACCCATCACCCCTACTGTACAAGAATATTGTTTAAATGAAAGAACTCATGTGAAAGAAAGCAAATGATGGAATAAACATTGCAGATGCAATTGAAGATGCATGCCAACTTGTATGAATTAGAAATGAATGTTAAGATTCCTTAGATCAAGAAACTACCAGTTTGTACCCAATCTCCTTTAAGTTCTTAATTCTAAAAATGCAATCTTTAACTTGTCAGAAACTCAGACTGCAGTTGTACTGAGTCATCCAAGATACCTCACCCTTCTTTCTTGCCTTAGTTCTTCCTCCTTCCCAGGACTGACCCCCATAAAAACCTAACGAGGAAGGAGGCATGGTCCAAATGGTGTGACATCCTTGTGACAGTCATGGTCCATAGCTCTTTCATTTATGCAAATCCAGTCAGGTATTCTGATGTGTCAGCTGTATGTAACGTGAACACTTAGCTAAAACAACAACCTTACTTTGCTCTGATAATTGTCCTGCTGTTGCTACAGGTATATCATCAGCTGCTTTTTCAAGTGTCCTGGGTGAGAAGGATAGATGCTGAATGGCAATTCTTTTAGCTGAAGGGTGTTTGAGTGTTACATTACTATGTAGTCTCTTAGGCTGAATTTCATAATTATGAAATAAGTTGAGAAGGAACTTTTGATCATTTTCTTTAGAAACATTAAATAAATACTTTCTGAGCTGCAACTCTCAGTAAAGTCAAAAGCATTTCCTTTCTGCCTCTAAGGACAACATTTTGTCCACAGATTGTAACTTAAACGTATTTTTATCTGAAGTACTATGTTTCAAAGGCTGGTAAGAGATTTATTGTAATGTATTAAACCATCTGTTTCCAAGGACTGTGCATTCCAGCATTAGCCAATGCTTGTGGTGCTGTGTTTTTGATTCTTAAAGCACTTTTGCCATTTTAACTTATATGTAGGTAACAGAGTGTTTTCACTGACTGGCAAAGCAGTTGTCCTTGAGCAATCAAATCTTGAGCAGTCTACAGGGGAGGTCATCTGCAGGAGTACTTGCAACTTTTTCTATTGATTTTTTCCTTTCCTGTACAGACTCCTAATAAACTTTGGAATCAATAAAAAATTAAATGCAAAGTAGTAGCTTTTCCAAAATGCATCAATGAATGAAAAAAATACTTTTACAGAGGGATGTACAAGATATTAACTTCTTTTTATATAGCTAGCTATAAGGTGGAATATATTTTAGTCTATTTCAATAAAACATATAGGTCAAAATGGTACAGGTCTGTGGGTGATCAAAGTTCAAATGGTGTGAACTCTCATCTGCAAAAAAAAAACCAGCAGTTGTCAGGGAGGTTTTCTTTCTCTGTAAGCATTGCACTCAAACTCAGAGAGCTTTTGGAGATTGTTCAGTGCTGGCACTCTTTTGTTATGATTGGAAGAAAATAAAATTTGGAGAGATAACAGTTTATTTGCCAAAAAAGGCAGGCTTGGCTCTACCAAACCTATTCACAAAATTTGGGAAAAGTGAATATGACAGACACAGACGAAAAAACAGACACAATTTTGCTGCCTGGGAAACATTTGCTTTTTGCTATTTTTGTTATTTTTTTAATATTGTCCAGTCCAATGTGGCTTTTCATGCACAACAGTGACTTGGGAGCAGATAAGCATATATTGACTGCATGATTGATAAGTGAAGTGCAGGAAAAGAATAAGAAAGGGCCATCACCACCTCCCACCAACCTTCCAGAATCCTGCTGCTTTAAAGTAGCTTGATTTCCACAAATATAATGACATTCAGTTCTTTTTCCTAATCAGTGTTTTTATCTTTCAATGCCCCGACAATCCCAAATTTCAAGAAACTATTTGTTCTCTTGATGTAAATAAAGCAATTATTCTTCAAGGCTAGTTTCTTGCTTTGTCAGAGGATAGATTATATCACATTAAAAGGGACAGTCTAAGAGGTTTCTCTTTCTCCTTAATCTGTCTGTGTTTTCATAGGAAGGAAACACTAGCCAGGGCTGTCCCAGGCATGAGTAAGAGATCCTAGGAGCATCTCCAAGGATTCACATGGTATTTCCTGGCAAATATGCTGCCTATGTGGCTGAATTGTGCTGCCCTGCTTGTGCTACTGAGAAATTGCTGTCCTCTGATACAGTTTTTGAACTCAAAGTTCAGGAAGCCTACAAAAATAATATGTTTTGGGTATTACCATGACTACCAACTAAATGTAATAGAGAAAATAGTTTGTTTGCCTTAATCTCTAGTCACATGCTAAACAAATATACAGGCAATTATTACAGAATTCTCAGAAAGTGGACTTCAAGCATACAATCAAAGCAAACTCAGAGCAACTCATAAGAAAATATAAGAGCTTGAGCTCTTTGGTTTTATTTTTTTTCATTCTGAATTGGGTGTTGCTTTGCTAATCTTCTTAGATACATAGACTTATTATTAAAGTGGCTGTCTAGGTTCTTAGTAAAATCAGGCATAATTTTTTTCATTACTGGAAGTTAAGATTTCTACTTTCAGTGGTACTGCAGACAATAGTGAATCAAGGTTATATCACACTAGTCCTAAGGCTGGTTTTGCAGAATCAAATATTTCATTTACAAGCTGTGGTTAAAAATGTAGCATTTCTGAGTGATGGAAACCTGTACTATACAGCCTTGGTATAATATCTGGTATACTGTACTTTGGGGAATGAACAGAAGCCCTGAGTGCTGACACAACCATTGAACAGATGATCTTACATTTACAGTATGGTATCTTATTTTGAATAGAATTTATCCAGCAAAATATTCCAAAAAGGGTGCTGATATCTTGCCTTCTGAAGGCTAGTTTTTGGAGGAGGTCTGTCAATTTAGCTTTCTCCTTCAAGTGGATTCTCAGTATGTGATTTTTGCTAGGTTACCCACCTAAATTCCTTTTTCATTATCCTTCTCCCTTTTTTTTTGGAATAATGCATATAATTTCTTTTCTCTTGAATGGTTGTTATTCAAAACATATGTTATTGTGGTTCTGGAGTGAGTTGATATAATAGCTATTTTGGTAATCCCTTTATACTACTTTGTTAGGAATTCACAACTGTTGTACACTTGCAAAAAATCCCTAGTTGCTCTACTGTCTTCTTTTTTTTCCCCTGAACACTAGATTTAGAAGTCTCACTTCTGTATGCCCTAGCCTTCCCAAAATAGAGCCCCTCCAGGAGAAATTCTCATGCTTGGGGAACTTCCAGTTTACAGACTGTAAATCTCGCCTGTGGTCCAGGAGAGGGGGGAGACAAAGGAAGTTTTCAGACTTGAAAATGTATAAAAAGAGAGATAACCTAAAGAGGGAATACAGAACTACACTGAATACTATGGTGAAGTCCTGCAAACTCCCTGCTAAATGAAGCAATTCTCAAAACATTTATGGTTGATTTTAGGAACCAAGAATTTGTCAAGTGTTATGAAGCAGCAAGCAGCCAGCATTAGACAGAAAATATCCTTAGACAAAACAACTGATGCCAGCCAAAGATCTGTGCAGAAGTTATTCCTAATGTTATTTTTTTTCCTGGTGATTTGGGTATAGACTTGCAAGTTTCCTCTTATACACTGGAGGAAATGAAGCTTTTGAATTTATACTCAGAACACTCCTTTGCTGAAGTATATAAATGTCTTTCCAATTTGCAACTATACCAAAATCATTTGAGAAAATCTTTGTGCCATTGTCAATGCTACTGGGTGAAAGGTGTTATGTACCTTGTGGAGGTATTTTACCCATGCAGGACCATCTCCAGAAAGCATCATGGTCTGCAACTGGATCCCTGGAAAACAGCATCTACTGCGAGTTTTGTAGGCTAAACTGCACTTGTACCTCTTTGGCCATTTATTGAACATAATAGGGGCTGCTTCAGCTTGCTTTAGAGAAGTTTTTGGTGCTGAAGTTTGCAGACAAAGAAAGAACATCTTATGAAAAAGACTTCCCTTGGCAAACATTTAACCTGAATTTTAATGTTCTTCTGCATACTTCAAACAATGCAGGTGAAAGAAAGAAAATATAAGAGATGCAAGGCTAAAATTTCTACAGAGTGAATAATTTCAGTTCCTGTCTTCTGCTCATATCAAAATGTTGCTGATCACTAAAGGTATGTCACTTTGGAAAAATCCCATCCTTTTACTACCATTTTGCCTCTTGCTGCTTTTGCATTGAAAAACACATATTTAAACACCCCCCCTCCCCGAACTGATTCATTTGGAAGAGATCCAAACAGTACATTTTTCTTCATTCATGGAACTTTTGTCTTCATTTTTCTCTGAAACAAAATTTTGGCAAAACCCCATGTTAGTTTTCAAAGCATCTTACTTAAGACATTTTGAATTTTCCTTTGAAAAATTATTCTATCAGAAGTATTTCCAGCCAGTTGTACTGGCAATGCTCTTCATTTTTTTGAGTGCTTGGTCTCCATATTCACGCCCAGGAAAATATATACACTTAAAAAAAAAAAAAAAAAATTGGTGTTAATATTAGTAATATTGAAATAATAGTTGCATAAATTAATAATGAAATAATAGTTGCATAAATTAATATAATATATTAAGGGGGGTGTACAGAATTTGCTGTGGTAGTGATGTACTAATATACATGTATAATTTCTATTGTTCAGCTGAAAAAAACAGAATAAATGTCTCACACGACTCTCCTAAGAGCCCACTTCAGGGTGTGACAGCCTTGTTCCACATCCTTATGGTGTGTTCTCTACTATGTCTGTGTTCTCATGATAGAAAATAATTCTGATTGTCACTGATAACAACAGCATGGAGTTATGGGCAAGGTGGAAAAAAATAGTTTTGAATCTTGGTGTGATCTTGGGTGACATGCTAGACCTTGGGTATATGCAACACATCTCATTGAGGTGATTTAATGTCCCAATTAAAAAAAAAAACCTGTATAATTTGTGGACTTAATGTTAGACTTACTAAATTTGGAGAGACACAAGGTTATTTTTTATGCAACCTAAGTAGAATTGCAAAACTGAACAAAAATGATAAGTACTTTAATTAGAACTAAAAGTCTTTACATTTTGCATCTATTTAGAAAATACTTAGAAGAGGATTGTATTGGCATTTTGAAATAAGCAGAATTTGGTTTACTTAGAAGCTTAAGTATGAAAAACAAAATATACTTTAGAATTAGCTAGTAAAACTCCAGGGTGTGTTCATGCAGAAGATACTGAAATATCTTTTAACCTTTTCAGTATGGAAAATGTTAATAAACTTTTGATATTGTTTTTCCATCTTGACTATTCTTAAAATGGAGCAAGAGAGGTCTAAGCTGCATATTCAAGTTGACAGTGATAAAACATTTATTTCCTTTCTTTCATGACACTATATAACAGACAGGTAAAAGATGGATTTTATATTTTATGGACCTTCATTTCTTCTGAAATATGAAACAATATAAAATTATGTCCCGACTTTTTCATATAAGGCAACTCTGAAATATAATTTCTGATTCTGGATTTTTTTTTCATAAGAAGCATATGAACCTTTTTGTATCAGTCTTAGTTGAACCTCTAGTAATTTTTCTACAAATACCTATGCTTGTAATAACCATTTTTATTGTAGCCAAAATTGTTGTTATTTAAAGCAGAAATACAAAGCACATGGGTGACTATATGGTTGAATTGTTTTAATCAGACATTCTTAGTTTATTGAATGATCATTGGTTTGTAGATTTCAGATTTCATCGAGAGAGAAAAAAACAAGCATTTTCTTTAAAGCGTAAAGGAATTTATATACAGTTTTGGCAAAAAACGATGAATTTTGATTTGCAAATCAGACTTTGTGAGAGTTGTGTGGATAAGGTTTCTTGTCTCCATTCTCTTTCAGGGACAGGCTTTCCAGATACTCAGCGTTTATCACCCGGGTGCTGAATCCAGACGTGCTATGTTTTGCAGCACACTACCTTTGCATTACGCTAGAGGAAAGGTTGAAATGACTTTCTGGGGATAGACCAAAAGAAGAGAAAAAAGGACCAAAAAAAAAATTATATATATATAAATTATATATATATATATATAAAAATAAAAATCATATATATATATATATATATATATATATATATATATATATATATTTTTTTTTTTTTTTTTTTTTTTTTTTTTTTTTTTTTTTTTTGGCAACACGAGTGTATTTCCACATCAACATGTTTTGAATTTTGGAAGAAAATTTTTATTGTTTGAATTACTACTAAAGGGTAACTAATTTTCCTGGAAAATTCTAATTGGAGCAACACTTTTTAATGAGTTATATTCCAGACTTAAGCCTTTTGTTGTTAACTCCTGAAAAGGTCTTTAGACAACGTCCTACTTTGTAGAATATTTCAGCTATCAAGGTCAGGCTCTAAAGTTTACTGCTCAGTGTCTTGATGTCCTGAGGTTCCAACAGAACTGATTCAACATAACATGCCCATGCCTATTTAGCACGAGAACTGGGTTTACTGTATGGAAGCAAACCCACAGGATTACAGCAAAGCCTTCAGCATAGATGGTGTCTCCACACTGACTTTTCCACCCCCACATTCTTTGTATCCACTTGAGAGCATCTTATCAAGAAGCTGAAATATCATAAGAAAAGATCTTTTTGTCCTGAAGAACTTTGCAATCCTCCAGTATCTGATTCACCCTTAATGAAAGGAAAAATGTTCTATTCCAGATTCCTGATTTTATTTCTTGCTGTTGTTGTTGCTTGTAACCATTGTATAGTTAGAACCACATCCAGATTTAATTTCTCCTTTCCCTTTCTGGAGTGTGTTGAAGGTATGGCAGGGTCATAGTAATGTATGGGAGATTGATTAATTTGTGTGTTCTTGGTCTTCTGAGTAGAGGAAGAAAGGAAAAAAGAAGAATCTGTAGGATTTCCAGGAAAAATCAGGTTTAAAGAAGCCTGGTTAGAATCAATGACTCAAACAGCACTACACATTGGAACAGGGCTGTGACACAACCTACAGTGACTGAGTCATCTCCAGAATGATTTTTGCATGATATATCTGTCTATATATATATATTTTTTTTTTAATGAGAGCCCTCTTCATGACATTTGGAGAATTATAAATCAGATCTGACTAACAACCTTGAACAAGTTGCCAGTTGAGACAAATCCAAAAAACAGAGTCTCAAGATTTTAATCTCAACCAGTTCACACTGCACACAGTGCAACACTATGCAATGCAGATGAAAGAATTGATCATAAAGAAATGACTGTGTAATCAGGAAGGATTTTTACCCCTATTTGTCCTGCAACTTATTTTAGAACTGAGTTTTAGTCAGTCATTAAATTGATCAATCTATTATGCTACTCTCTGTCTCAGTTGCCTGATATTAGCTATTCTGTCTACTTCACTTACAGCTTGTTTTTCTCTAATCACAATTTTAACTGATTGATTTAGCTGTATGTTTGTGGAAGGTTTCTAATGGTAACATCCCTCAATATCCAAAACAGAGGGGAGTAGAAAATAATTTTGTAATTCTGTTTTGGTGTGTGCATCAGGGAGATATATCTGACTTTCTTAATAAAAAGATTTCTGAAATACTTAAAATCTGAAAGGTCTACATGCCCTTCTGAAAAGTCCTTTTCTATGCAGACAGAAGTCATGTTGCCTTTGATTTTCTTGTTTCTTTTTTTTGGCATAAGGTTGCCTTCATACACAAATGTAATGGCTGGATTTTTTTTTTCTCTTACAGTTTAAAAACTCATCCTCTTCTTGAGTGCATCCATTTAAAATGTCCAAATGCAGTCTACTTGTTCCCAATTTTTTAGCATAGCTAAGTTCTGAAAACTTTCAGTTCAAATTATTGCTTTTTGAGACCAAAAAAAAAAAAAAAAAAATAAATCAGACAACAGAATTGAACTTACTTTCATGATTGTCTCAGGAATTTTGGCTTAGTTTGCACCATATGATGCTTCCCAGATTTCATATGGAAATGTTAAGAACCATCTCTTCTTACTATCCCTAATCTATTCCCCATGAGACTTTTCTATGAAGGATCTTGAATGCTTTCCTTGTGCAAAAGTTCTTAGGCAAAGTTGTGCTTTACCATGGCACTGGTGCTTGCACACCTCAAGAGAAGAATGGATGCTTTAGTAGCTAATATGCAAATCACGTCACTTTATATGTCCTCTTTTATCAACAGAAGATGAAGGAAAGTAAAGGATCAGATTCTTCAATATTTCACTAGAGAAACTGATTCCAAGAAACTAGAGACAGAAGATAAATGAATTAGATTGTTTGTTTATAAACATTTCCAAAATCCAATTCTTTTTGATCCTTCAGAATTTGGCTCTACTATAAAAAAATGCAAATCAATGCATCTCAAAT
The DNA here is from genome assembly GCF_024509145.1 of Vidua macroura. NCBI lineage: Eukaryota > Metazoa > Chordata > Aves > Passeriformes > Viduidae > Vidua > Vidua macroura. The sequence continues at coordinate 95,468,719 of NC_071571.1, forward strand.
TCGGAAGTCAAATTCATAATTAAATTTTGCTAGATTCTGTATTCTCTTAGAGTGAAATTCAAAGGAAAAAAAATTATCAAAGCACATGAACCCTGGGAAACAAATTTAATGGAGACTATGGTTATGAAGAAAGCATAACTATCCCTCAGTTGAACAGAGCACCTCCCTTTCTGTAGATTTTGCCATCTTGCACATATTCTGAAGATGTAAAGCTGGATTGTCTATTGCTTCTGTGTCATTTTAGATACAGTCTGTGGTATCACTTCCTGCCATTCTTTTTTTTGTGGTTGCATTGCAATAGTTAACAGAATAGTGCTGACCAAACAAGAGCTTGCTGAAAAGTTCCCATGTCCAAATTTTTGTAAGTATACATTTATAATTGATCTAGCAGAATTACACCTTGAGAAATCATTTCTTTACATAGAAAATTTTATAACAATTTCTAAGGATATGTCCTCTGAGAGAAAAATTAATGTGAAAAAAGCCCCTCATCCTGTGCAATCCTGGCCTCTCCTGGTGGTTCTTTTCACCCTTCCTATGTGAAATTGCCCATGGAATGAAAACAGAAAAATACAGTAGAGAAAATGATGTAGCTCTGAACCCTGGTGTAATTTACATTAGCACTTACAATAGGCAGAATGAAACTGTTAAGTATGGACCTATTTACTGTATTTTCTTTAGATATTCCTGCTGCAGAAACATTTTTTAAGTGAGAATTTTATTCCCACTGATGCTTATTTTCAATTATTTTAAAACAATACATTAAAAAGCTTTGTAATTGAGAAAATACTAAGTTGACTGAATTTTCACATTTGATTACTGACCACTGCTGAGAAGCCAAGTTTCCTCCATTTGCTGTAAGTAGATGAAAACATGGCACCTGGGACTTTGGCTCTTTGACCCAACAAATAACTTGTATTCATTCTGAGATAAAATGTTCCCTTTAGTCCTCATCTAATTACTAAATAGATTCAGTAGCCTAAAATCTTCAATCAAAACCTAACCCTAAGCCTTCATATAATTTTTCCTTCCATTAATATCCTGCCCAAACATGAGCTATTTGTTAGCAATATCTCTCTGGTTTAATCTGTTATATTAACTTGAATAAAAGTAGGGTATAGACCCTGTCCTATGCAAATTGAATATCTACCTTCATCCTAGTGCTCTTGTGGCTGCCTGCTAATACTTGTAAGCAACACATCAGTATTTTGCTTAGCACTGCATCTGTAGCTACATCAGCTGTATGTGCTGTCTTGGCACGGATGAAATAAATTACAGTCCTTCAGCATTTCTTTGCATTTAATTAGAGATTTTTTTGGGGAGTTCACGTTGATTTAAAATGTGAATTTAGGACATGGATATATGATGACCAACTTAAGGGTGTTCATGATCTTACCAATTTCTCTTATACTTTATAGGCAGACTGAGCTATCTCAAGTTTGTAAATTTACTTGCCCATTCTTGGTGTGTAGTTGTAATATAAGTTTTGTGGGCAGTTATTACATGAGATATGTTGAAATTTAGTGCAAGAGTTTTGGGTAATTCCCAAGGTACTGTGGTGTATGTGTCACCACTCTAGCAAAAAATTCATCACCATTTCTCTCAATTACCAGTAACTATTTTGCATAATATAGCTGCTGTCCTTTTTTCCCTTTCTTTTCTGTATTTCTGGAAAATATTATCTATGTGAGACTATCATACAAGTATAGTTTTTTCTTTTTTCTCTCTCTTTGCTTCTCGTACAGGACCAAGAACTTTGTATTTAAGTTAGGATCATAAAAATAAGAAGTCCAATCAGAAGATTGTATTTTAATCCAAAAATCCATAAAGAAATTAAATCTCTTAGGAGAAAGAAGCCTTTAATTTTAAAGTTTAAATTCTAACGGAAGATTTACAGTTAGAAATAATAGATTTTTATATTAAAGCTAAGCTGAGAAATGATTGAAAGCTAGGGTGCTTAAAGCTTCTTAGACCTCTCTCTGCCATCTATCTTCACCTTAACAAGTTTACGAAACGTGACTACCGGAGATTTCTTAGCTCTTATGTCTAAGCAAAAATACTGGGAAAAGAGTGTCTAGAACCCCAGCTGCCAAAACCCAATGCTCTTTGCAATCAGGCATCAGTCTGGAGTACAGTTTTAGTGGTCTTGATGGGTGAATTCCATATGGGAAGATGTGTGTGTTACTGTTGCTTGATCGATCAACCACCTTTGACACCACCAGTCTCCTGGGTGCAGCTGATTCACTCAGGGGACCTGGCTGGGCTGGATGCACAGCTCTGAGCTGGTTCTGCCTGTTACTCTTGGACAAATGACAAAGACCCTCCCTTGTGGGCTATGTAGTTTTCAAACCTCTATGTTTTGCAACATCTTTGTAGGATCCATCATTGAGAGCACACATGCACAGCTATCTGTCTGCTTTTGCAGAGGCAGTCAGTATTATTGCCCAGGTGTCCCAGTGCCTGTGAGAAATAATTACATGGTTGAAAAGAATCAGGGTGCAGTTTTTTGTCGATAAGACCATGTGAGGTTGGCAGGCAAAAGCAATACTTCAAGAGGTCGACTAATGTTTAGGGCTCTTCCTCATGGGTTGTTAGCGTGATGCACAGACCCAAGTTTCAGCTGGGAGTGCCATCAGTCATGAGTACGTGGTGGCAACCATACAGTACCACACAGGTGGCAGTGTTGAGGAATGTCTTCTTTTGGGGTTAGCAAGAAGTGTATGCTCATTTGCCTTCAGTGAACGACTCATTTCAGTGATCTGTTTGTAAAGTGTCTCCAGCTTACAGCAGTTCATTTTGTCTTGTGCCATGTATGAACAGCACATGGCAAATCGATTAATATGTTGTGATCTATCTCACAGACAAAGGAGTCCCAGGTAAAAATGTCACAAAAATGTTACACACGCATTTTTGGATTTTCATTTGGGAGCTCATTCTTCCAAACTTCCAAACCAACCTGCTATCTGCAGCATTTGAAAGACAGTCCTGTGCCCACTGTGGTGAGGATTCTGTGGATGACTGGCCTTATGAGGATGTATCTTGGGGATGGACTTGGATTCTCTTCCACAGAAAATTTTCATTGCCAAAGACTGAGGAAATGAGTTTCATCCCTGTTTCACAGACTTTAAGACTAAAGTAATATATTTGGGGTCGTTTTGCCACTCTAGAAGTAGCAGAAAAAAAATAATTTTACAATTGTCACAAGCAAGAAATGGCATGAACAGCATCAAGAATTTCTTGAAAAAAGGAGGGCTTTTTTCAGACCAAAATATTCATTTGAAACTTGATTCTGTGATGGTAATAATATGCTATGAAATCCAAGATGTGAATCATTAAAAACCACAATTAACGATGATGCAGTCCTCAAAAAAGAGAGATACAACAATAGTAATTTTGAATAATAGTTTTAAAATTACAAAAATCAATGAATACTAATATGTGTAGTAAAAAAGCCTCAACTGAATTAGCTGACAAAAAGTGAACAAACGGCATCACACCATGGCTACAGAAAAGCTTTTGTATAAAGTAAACTAGCAAGAATACAAATGAGAAACTGCTGGCACATGTTTTGTGTAAAGAATAAGATGAAGTATCCCAAACTGTGTCAATTATTAAAACTAAAGGCTCAAACTTTGACATATGATCTAGAAATCATAAATTGCACTTTCAAAGAGCAGTGTCAGACACTCTAATCTTCCAAGTTGCTTTAAACAGGAGATAAAGTTTGTAAACAAAAGCACTTTGTTGAAACTTTCAATAGATCAAAGTGTAACCTTAGACTTAATAAGTAATAATAAATGCTGTTGAAGTCTAACAGTGGGGAAAGATGCATGCTTAGATGAGCTGCCAGTAAACACTCAGTGAGAAATGATAGATACACAACTGAACTGTTACTGGAAGTGTTTAACTGAACATTTGAATCAAAAAGGCTATTATTACACAACTCAACAATCCCAATGAAGTGGTTTTCCTACCTATCTGCATCACTGCATATTGGTCTTAAATGCTGGACAAAGTTTGTTTATGAGTACTGAAATACATTGCCTGCATGCAGAGGGCATATACAGGCACTCAGCTATCTGAGACACTTCCCCAGCTCGTTGCAAATGATTTCCACATAGGTCAGCCTGGTTTATTTCCATTGTGGTTCACTGGGAATGATTCAGGTGTTTTGTGCTTGCAAACCAAGCAAGATATTGGATAATATAGATTTGTCCACTCGACTGACTGGGTAACTTTTGACTCATTAAAATGAATATACTTGGTAACCATTCTTAAAAAAAAAAAAGACATGGAAATGAAACAAAAAAATCCTCCAAACCCTCACACTCCTCACTTCAGAAAGACCTTCATAAAAATTGGATTAAAAATATTCTGTAATATCCTGACCAGGTCTGTACATACTAGCAATTTAAACTCGCCCTTTTTAAAATGACACCAGGGAGATAGACGAGGCTGTCCATTATCCTCTTTTCTTTTTGCAATTGTAATGGAACATTTAGCCCGATTTTTTCAGCAACAAAGAATTGCTTCAAGGAATGAAAATTGGAAACTCCATAAATTTCAGTTCATTGTATGCAGATGACATATTGATTTGCTCCTGTAATCCTGGTCATAATCTGCCCATAATCCTGCAAACAGTGGACTGGTTTTACATTACCCCTGCCTTCTTTGCAGCTAAAGTGATAAAGCCTGTTTTCTTAAAATGAATGTGTTGTTGCAGAACCTACTTAACAAAGTGTGACCTGATGAGACAGGATAATGCCAGATACCTTGAGATAATTATATGTGAAGCTACCATCAACGGAAAACTAAAAATCTCTCTTCCCTGAGTGGAGTAGGAATGGCTCTGTGTATAGCCTCAAATTTCTTCTAACTTCCTTTAGAACTATAAAACCAATGAATATGATAGATCTTTCTCTCTTACTACTGAATTTGTAGTTTGTACAAATGATAGATTTGAAATCTGTTTCTTAAAGCGTTGCAATCACTGTTAGAAAACGGTGGGTCAACTTCAAAACATTTTGAGGTATTTAATATTAAAATTTCAGTTCATTATGCTTTGGATGGCTGTAGCTGCCGAACTGAGATACTATTGCTGTAGTAAGTGTTACACATAGAAAGAAATTATAATGACAAAACCCATATGCTGAAATTACTGTTACCTGAGAACAAAAACTCTAGTTGTGGAGATGACTGAAAAAATGTAGCGTTTTTTTGGTTTTTTTTTAATCTACTCCTTGAGAAACTCTCAGAGTGAATTCTCAGATCTCTGTCTAATTATTTAAAAGAGCTTGAAAGACTGGAACAGATACCCAAAATTTGGTGACACTTTCTAAAGTCCGAATACCACATATGTTAAGGTGCTCGGCAATTAGACGAGTCTGGTCCGTTGTTTTGCTGTCAAACAACATTAAAAGGGAATTTTTCAGCTGTACATCATACAAGAAGACTACATAATGTTATATTAGAGAGGGATTGTTGCACAGATATATTGCCAAATTATTTCTTTTCTAGTACTTAACTCTCAAATTAGATTATTTTAGCAAAACTTGAGTTTAAAATGGAGCTTTAATTTTTAGAATAGGTTTGCTCTGTTTGGAATAAGGCTCAATAGTGACTCATTCCAAATATATATTGATTTTCTTTAATATATTACACAGGTTATAATTAACTCTTCAAAGAATAGCTTCGTTTCAGACAAATTTGTCATTTAGCTGTCATAAAACATACATATCATAAAACACTAGTGTGTGACGCAGTATCCTAAATTAGCTATTTGAAAGGAGAGTGACAAAATGGAAAATTGACACAAATGGCTTCTGCTCCCAAGTTTTTAATTTAATATCAGCTGGACTACCTACCTGCTTTTTACCAATTGCACTCATACATGAAAATAGTACTACCTTCTTCTGAATATATCACACTGAAAGTGAGCAAGCAAAGTTTTTTATCAGAGAAACTAAAATAATCAGCACATTAAAAAAAAAAAAAAACTGGAAAGCTATAATGTTTGTTTTCAGCTTTCACAATTTCCATAATATAGGTGATTATTTCTAGACACAAGGCACTCTATTTCAGTCCTCTGTGTTTTATTCTATTAATCTGGTAATGTAAATCTACTGAAGACCAGACTGTAGATTGTAGGTAATAAGGATGCAAAATTAACCAAAGTCAAAATCAGGTAGTGCATATACAACACTATACTGAGGACAGATAAGGCCAAAATGATGCAGGTTTTCTTCAGTAAAGTATTAATTTATATTCCAAACAAACAGACAGGGGAACTATTCACTGTGCATATAACTTTTTCTTGAAAGTAATAAAGAGTAAAATCCAGAAAATGTATAACCAAGGACAGATGACTTGGAGCAGTGTAAACCTTAATGTATCAAAAAATAATGAAGAGTATAACCCTGAAAAAATGTGGAGAAGGGGATGGGTTCCTTTGACTATTGTAGGGAGATACATACATTTTAATTGTATCTGTTCTAAAGAAAATCTGTCCCACATGTAATCTTTCTGCATCTGTGCTTTTAATATACTTGAGGATGCTGAAACCTAATTCTTGTGGGCAGTCAAGATACATGCACTGAAATATGGTCATTTTGTCTTACATTCTTCAGTCTTCTAGAGAGGTGAATGTGGTAGCAGATGAACTATGAGCTGATCTTTATGAAATGGGTTGATTTTATTTCCTCAGTATTCCATGCTCAAACGGAAATACAGTTTGAGCCATATCTCACTGGTAAAGGCTAAAAAGTGGAAATATACATCTGGGTATTTTTACCTTGTCTGTGTATCTTCTGCATTGCAGCTTCAATTATTTATCCCTTCCATTAATAGATGTATTCTTACATTTGTCCAAATGCAGAGAAAAAACCCAAACATTTTCTAGCTAAGCAGCCTGTGTGCCTTATTTCTTAGTAGACTTTGGTGCAAACTTCAGATTAAAAATGCAGATTTACTTGTTATGATGAATTTTCCTTCTTAGTTGGAGAAGCAATAAACATAATTTCTGGTGAATTTATCACTTTGTGTTGCTGAATTTTATTGGCTGTTTCTATTTTGAACAAGCTGGAAGTGCTGGGTTTTTGTTCTTTCCTCCTTGCAAGATCTATGATTTTAGCATATAGAAAGTCACAGTAGCTGATTTGAGATGCTACACATACATAGTTTGTTCTGTAAGTTTTGAGCCCAAGTGTACTGAAAGTGCTAGCAGATGTAAATTAACATTTTTTTACCACTATGGGGGTTTAGATGTCCAAGCACAGTCCTGCAGACCTGTTTAATGCAAAATCACAATTGATAACAATAACAATTGTAAAAGATTTCATCAAGTGTGGCATCTAGTCTATGTCCAAGTAGGTGATGCAATAGTTAAACAGCCACTTGTGATTTATTATGTGTACAAAAATTTGGAAGAACTCTCAACAAAGTGTTCATTGGTAAGTCATGCTACCTCAATCTGTTTTGTTCATTATGTCTGCTCCTGCCTCAATGGGTTAAATTAACTTGCTATATAATCGTGGCCACGCTGTTGTTTGGAATTTAGTTCCATGAGCTCTTTTCAACTGTTGAAATAATTTCCCAGACTCCATTATCAGAATTTTCCTCTGCAAGGGTAGTGTTTTATGTGTCTCCTGAGTGTCCTATAAACTCCCAGTATTAATAGTGTGTTAGTGGTGATATTGATGCGTGATAGCACGGGTACTGCATACGCTGTTACAATGCTTTAAGACTGTAAACCATTTTTAGAGGCGTTCTTTGCAAGGCTAAGTCTTGATAGCGTAATATACCACTGCTAATTATATTGATCTAATTAATCTAATTAAATTGCAGCTAGATATGTTGTACATGTCATTTATCTGTATTAACATTATGTAAACCTATTCTGCTTGTCTGTGCATTTTATATACAATGCCTCTTTAGCATTTGACCAGGAAAGTGATTGTATACCTCCTGCATCTCATACTGGTGAGAAAGAGATGCGGTCATCAGGTGGCTTATGAGATACAGAAAGCCTGACTGTTTTTTGAATCTGGTTTTGTTTGAAGAGACAAAGGATTTTCTGTTCCTGGAGGTTAGGAAATGTCTTCTCTGCTTCCTCATTTGTTTCTATCACCTTTGACAAAAACATGCCTTCATTTTTTTAGAATTTGGATGCATCAATTTCAACATATAAGTAACAGACCAAAGATTCCAGAGTCACTTTTGTTGGACTGAGTGAAACATAACTGTACTGCTTCAGTATTTCTCTCTTACGGAAGAGAATGAGTACAGGGAAGATTCAGTCCAAAAGGAGCAGGTAACTTCTTCCTGCTGCACCCCACAGCTGTTAGCTCTGCCTTCCACCAGCCGCTCCAGAGGAGATGCCTTAGCAGAGGCCAGCAGTTGATTGAACAGCAAATCTTTGACTTTGCTGGCCATGGCCTCTTCTTGTGTAGCAAAGGCTCTTTTCATAGTGGTACATATGTACAATGTACCATTGTGGTTCTAGCAATGAAGGGTAATGTAAGCAGATGGTATCTCTACCCTCCTCCTAACACAGGACACACACTTGAATGTCATCCAAACTCACCCTTCTCCTGGGTTTTCTTTTATCATCAATTAAATCAAAGCAAATATTCCTTCGGTATGAGCTGCTTTTACAGACTTTGGGTAGTTTCTGCTTCTTGTTTTTAATTCAGAGACACTCCATCATTTTCTATCATCCCTGTCTGGCATTAGGAAGACTCACCTGGTTCAGCTGCTATTCTGAGTTCGCTGTGTCACTCTGCAGAGTCATGGCAGACTGTGCCACACTAAGGGAAGAATGTGACTCTTCCATATCAGCCTCCTGCAGCAATTAATGCTGTCCCTGCTTAGTTGCTCAAATCAGCTGAATGCTAAAAATATGCAACTCTGGGCAGATTAGGAGCCCAAAGCATAGCAGAACATTGTGTTCAACTGTCTTGATATTAGATTTTCTTATGTTTTAATATTAGAATAAGTAAGATAGAAATGCCTTATTTATCTTTAATTATTATGTAGGATTAAAAAAAAAAATCTGCAGTGAACATCATATGCCAGGTTTTGCTGCTGCTTATATGGAGATATGAATGATCCTCCTGTTTGCAAGTGACCACTGTCTTGTTGCTGATGAAACTGCCTTCACATTTCTAATGTCAGGAAAATGAAGTAACAGAGAAAAAGAAAATAAGAAAAATGCTTTAAAATTTTCATTTTTCTTTGAGCATTGTAAGAAGAGGTGGTTTTTTCAGCTTACTTTTGGTAATGGCATTAGCTTAAGTAGAACATTTTAAAGCAATTTTCAATTCTGACTAATTTAGCTAGCTATCTACAGTTATAATTTTCCAGGTGAAATAGTTTTCAATTTGCAAATAAATTAATTCAGAAATCCACACAGGCTTTCACCAGTAGTCTAGCAAAATTCTAGAAAGATGCCTGGTTTACTGTGCTTGGACAATAAAAATGTAGTGTGAGCCTGCCTTTTCCTTTTGTGTTGTCTCCCTTTCACCAGCATAGGACAGGACTTCACAAGAGAGAAAACTAAAAATTGGAGATCTTCCACTGGTTGCTTGTTCCCCCCACTCTGTTCTAAGGTCTTTTAGACCATCTAGAAGCCATATGAAGAGCAAAGGTGGCAGCCACAATCCTACTTTTATCTGTATGTGGTGTGCATGTATTGAACATGAGATGAGGGACTGGAGTTTGCAATTTAAGGCTTTTGCTCAGGCTGACACGTGGTAGGGAGATCAAAAATAGTGTGAAAGAGGAAGACATGAAAGATGAAGAGCTCTGCAGATGACAAGTCGAAGTCAGTGGAAATACCCTCAATGGTGTCAGTAGACTGGGAGTCAGCTCCTCTTATAGAGAAGCCCGGAATTAATTTTTCTGAGAGAGTGAAATCCTGGGGGTCTCCAGAAGAGAAAAACAACAGGCCTGCAGGGACTTTGGAGCAGAGCCAGCAGAAACTGCTGTCATCTCTATCCCGCTGTCCTTTCTTGAACTTGGCATAATCAGCTGATCTGCATGAATGTGATGTTTTTATGGCACTGGTTATAATTGGTAGTGATAGCAGCTTGACTGAACGAGACAGCACATTGTATCAAAACAGGTTGAAGGGAGGATAAGATTCAGTTATAAAATCTTAAACCTCATTTCATCTGAACGTTTTTTTGGCTAATCAGAATATTTTCTGTGAATCTTGGAAATTGCTCTGATCACAAACCAGAGAGTATAAGAGGGTCTCATTCATAAGTCCTTTATCTTCTCAGGAACAAGTCGATAAGCCTTTATTGTTTAATTTTTCTTTCTTGGGAACTGGGCAGCTGACATTTTTTCAAAGTCCCTTAATTTGTAGGGGACTTTGTGGGAGTCACAAAACCCCATTAACCATATTTTTCATCTGGCTTTAGGAGGAATATATTTTAAAATGGTAAAAGAAAGACTTCGAACAGCTTCTGATAACTCACAGTTTAAGCATGGCTATAAAAAGAAAATGAAAAGGCAATTAAAAATGGAATATTTCTTTCTTCAGTTCCCCTCCCCCCCAAATGTAATTTGTCACTATTTCTTGTAGGCAGACAGAAAGATGAGGCTACAGAAGATCATTTAGCACTGCAAAGCTGGCTGCTATAAAGCACCATAACTTGGCATTAGAGTGGGGGACTAATTTTTTTAAATCTGTATCATCCTCCTGAAAAAGTTCTGAACATTTGGTTTGTTGTTTTTTTTTTTTTTTCTGAAGAATTGAGAAAGAAATGGAAAGAAATTCATTAATGTCTCAGCAGCACTGGCTGGTGTCACTAAAGGTAATAAGGAGCCATGTTTCTTCAGATTCTTCTTCTTCACTATCAGTACCCAGAAATCCCCACATGACATGTGAAAAACCCACACAGACATATACCCCAGAAAATCAACAAGAGGGCTTGAAACACCTGCATTGTCCATGCTTGTGTGTGCAAACTGGTATTTATGCTTCTGCAAATGCATATGTAAGTAGATATCAGGAGTTTCTCTGGTCACTGCTCTGCAGAAGGTGGGGTTGTTCATGTGGGTTTCCCTGCTGACTCCAGAGACACAATAATTTCTCCCAGATAGACTATTCTTTGTTCTGACCATGCCTCTCTTTGCAGAAATTACAGTTCTGCTGGGGTGGAGGTGTTGAGGGGCCCAGCCAAAGGAAGAGCTACATCTCAACTCCTTGCCTGGGCAGAATGGCAGCATGGGCTGATTTCCATATCGGAACAGGATAACCAGAAGGCCACAGGTTTCCTTGCCTGGATTTCACAGCAGATTTGTGAGGTTTGTGTTGATATTTTAGGTAAAATTATTATTTGTATGCTGCTAAGGAAGGGTAAAATAGTATCATTATTTTAAAGGGTGCCATTGACACTCTTTTGTTTGTCTACATGTAAAGTTTTACTTATTTATACCTTGTGTTTATGAAACAACCACACTATATCATCCAAGCTCAAGTTTTGAGAAAAGTTCACAAGTGCATATTTCACATGAGCCATATGTTGAGCTGAAGGCACATAATTTACAAACCTTTTAAGCGATTGTGTTACCAACAATTCACATTTCTGCTCTCAAGATAAAGTCCTAGCCCATTCCATCTGATCAGCATCTTATTCTTCAAGCAGGTGTCATGGTTTCTGAATTTTGTCCAGACGGCAGCTGATGTGGAATCAGAGACTGAGTGTATAAAACCAAACACTGTGAGAAGAGCCATTGAGCCTTTGCTCCTCGTGTTACTGCTAGTGACAATAGATTTAATGCAGCCATTGCTCGTGATCTGTGAGTTTATTAGAGCTAAATGGTTAGGATTATCTCATCAAATTATAACAATCTGAGAAAGTGATTAAAAATACCACCTTAAATATATTGCACGGTTCATCATCATTTACAGTTCATATCTTTTGGATATATGCATATATCCATATATATGTTTGTGTCCAGAGCCAGTTCAGCCTTCCAGATATGCCTTTGATTTGCTGAAAACCAAGTGCAAAGCTAGTAGACACAACACAGTGTGCAATGAAAGTTTCAGTATATGTGTGTGCAGAAAAGGATCGCTCTGGAGGGGTGTCTCAGTGGGCTAATTGGACCTGTGAGGGTCAGCAATTTTGTCTGAGCAATTCAGGCTCGCTGGCAGAGACGCTTTTATCCGTGTGCTGGCTCCCAGAGCTGCACCCTGTAGCCAGGCAGGAGCCCTGGGCGCAGCAGGCAGAGGGGAGTGTGTGTTCCCAGGAATACCTGCAGCCCTTCCCCACGCACCCGTGTGTGGGAGGGGACCCTACTGGGATGCCCAGTGCTGTCTCTGAAGCAGGTACGAAGCCATCCGTACAGAGCTCCGTACTGCTAGCGTTAGGCTGGATCTGCCCTTCGGTTTTATGGGGATTCTGTGTCTAAGTGCCACACCTGCTGCCTCACCAGGAGCTGAGCAGTCTGGGAAGAGAGTCATCACGAGCTACTTTGCTCCTTCAGTCTCCATTTCTACCAGCTGGGCGTTTGCCTCCAGAAAAATCCATATCTTTGAGTTGCCTCTCAAGGAGGCTTTAATGACACCAGTGGGCAGAGCCCTTCACAGTTTGTAAAATAACCTCCTGCCATGTCAGATTAAGTTACATGACATCAAATTATTTAAATCTTCACAGTTACATTTGTTCTACAGATGTGCGCGCTCTCTCTCTTGAGACTAGCATTTCCGCACTTTTACAAATAATTTCAAGGTTTTAAATTTTTTTTTTTAGTAGCAAACATCTCAGAGCTCTTTTTAAGACTACAAAAAAAGAGAGGTGATGCTCTGCGTACATTTTATGGCTTTTCTGTCCATTGACTCTAATGTCAAAATTGCTACAACCTTCTAAGAGAAATGCTAAATCATAATGTGGTAAGAAAGGCATCCTCGACAGGTCTGCAAATGACAGCTCTATAATTTCAGCATTATTTGAATACAATGTAGAAGTGTCTTATATGTTTAAGCAGCTTCATTTTGCATCTGCTTTTTAGAATAGTTGATTCATACTTGTCTGCACAGGCTTTCAATAGTTCTTTTCTTTCTTAGTCTCTTTGTCTACCTGTTTTTTTTTTTCCCTCCTTGTTTTTCTTTCTTATTCTCTTGATTTTTTTTCATATAATATTTATTTAATCAGTATTAAGATAAGAGGGTCAGGCTGAGCATGTGTTAGGCTGAGCTGCAGTGTAACAAGTTGAATTTACCTCTGTGTTCATTACAGCTATAGAGTAGAATGACTTGAATTACATGTGGATCTTTTGCTACCTACTTTCATACATATGTTAACATGCATTACTTTATTTGTGGCTCAAAAATTGCCACTATTATTTGTGAGAACTGAGCTTTATTTGATCTGTTTTAATATTTCTAGATTATTTTCCCATTGTTGCTGAAGTCTGTATGGATTGGTTGAAGTCCTTAAAAAACTCAGTGATTCCTGCTGAGAATTTTTTATCAGAAGTTGGGGCTTCAAATCCTAGAAAACCAAAAAAAGTTTTATAGTTCTACTTTTTGGGGTTTTTTTTTCTGTTTTGTTTCTGCACCATTGTACTGACAACAGAGACACTACCATGTTTTTTCTGTGCCTGATATCAGATGCAACCAGTGAAAAACGAAAGGCAGAGGTATGGACTGGGAAAACTAATGTATTTTGTGCAGTAACCACCTCAGCTAAAGTTGTGTACCAGATGTCAAAAATCTAGGAGACCTGGCAGATCTCTGTGGAGGCAGCTTTGCTTTTGCAGTATGCCCAAGGAACCTGTGCTGCTCTGACACCAAGCCATGGCTGTAGCCTCTGCACCACCAGCAGTGCCCAGAAAGATCAGATTTTTCAATTAATACAAATTTTTACAAATAAGTGAAATAAAGCATGCTTCAAAAACAATTCTTAATTGCTGGGCTAACATGATACTTACTTCTGTCACAGGCTTGCACATTGGTGGCTCTCTTACCGCTGCCTGTGGTGTGTCCTGTTACTGCTCTGTGATGGGGAAACCATGAGCTGTCATATCCTCACAGTGCCAAGCGAGCTGTGCCTTTGGAGCAACCCCTCAGAAGGACAAAGGCTGTGCCAGCCACTAGCATGACAACACCACTGGAAGTGAAGCCTTTTTACTCCATTTAAAAAGACCCAGTCCTTTAAATGAAAAGTTTTCAGAGGATACAAAGAGTTCTCAAATCAATGTTCTTCAAAATTTAGCTTGCGTTTCAAAACATCAGGGCTTTTTTTTTTTATATTTTTCTCTGTAGGTGTCCAGTTTGTATCATTTCTCTCTTTTGAGCTGTTCTGCCTGGATTGATGCACTGTTTTCATGTCCTTAGAAGGAATTAATAAAACTTGAAACATTGGTTCCATCTTTGCACCACCTTTCCTCTCCCTGTAGTGTTTGCTGTTTTGGAGGGCACCATAGCACTGGGAAGGCTCCCTGGGGAGTGTGGTCATGCACATGTGAACATTTCACAAAGTGTGAAATTTGTATGTAAAATTGAATAAGTCACTGTGCAGCCCCGATATCGCAGAATGGGTGGTGTCAAAGCTCTGAGATCAGCCTGGGTGGTGATTTATGGTCTTGTGTGAAACAAAGAGCTCTTCAGATAGCACCACAGCATGTAAGGCTTATAGATGGGTAGATAAAAAGGAATAGGTAATAACCATAAAACAGTATTATGAAAATATAAACCATAATTAGTGATAATGGCTTACTCAATTAAATACATTAAAGTATGGATGCCGAGTTTTGATGCATGGATGCTTTTGTCCAAGAGCATATGTGTGTTTATATACTGATCTAACAGTGATGTATAACTGACATTAAATATGCATCAAAGGATGAATACTCTGCCCTAATGTTAAATAGGTCTCTTTAGTGCTGTCTAGTTGTACAAATATATGGAAGAAGATAGTCCCTGTCCCCAAATTTCCTATCTGAAAAGAAAAACACAGATAACTTAAGTGTACATGTGTTTCAGGTAGCTCAAGGTTTTAAGTGAAGTGGGCCATGTTAAGTCATACCCATGGATGCTGTGCTTTAACTGTGGAAGGACCTAATTGCCAGTGGAATGTCTCTGCTCCTTATTAATCTAGGAAGCCTAGTCTTGCTATTAAAATTCAGGTTCCCTGTTCTGATTTCAATGCCAGCAGCTTGAGGGGCTGTGTGGGAGTAGTACTCCTCTTCCTCTTTCTGCTGTCTTCTTCAACAGAATTTCTGCTGCTCTCCTTTCTAGTGATGAAAGTAACCTCATTTTCTGACCTCTGAGCTTTGAGTGTGTTATTAAGTAATCTGAGTCCTTTTAGTATTTAGATGATTAAAAGAGGATTAGATTATGGTCAGTGCCAGGGAGGGGTAAGTATTGAAACACCTATTTTTTGCCCTAATAAGTGCCAATTCCATCATGATCCCTATGGATGTTGGGGATTTATTATGGCCAATGTGCACCTGTAGCATATTAGTGTGGAGGCCCAGCCTTGGTGGTCCTGTACTGATGACCTTCCTATCACACACTGAGTAGGGGGTCTTATCAAAATGAAAAAAAACAACTTGGGTTTATTTGCTTTCTCTCCTGTGCTGTGTTATCCCTATTGCTTTGGAGAAAATTAATGCCTGACAATAAGAATTTGCCTTTTTTAATTTAAAGTTTTCTTTAGTTCAGGAGCACAATATGCTTTGCCTAACCCTTGGATCCACCAGAACTTTTGGGGTTTTTAAATTTTATTTCTTTTTTATTCTGAGGTAAATTTTACCCAAGGGCAGAAGTACTGATCCCTTTATTCCCCAAATTTGGGCCTTCCAAATTCAGATTGGGGAAGTCATGCTCCAGGCTGTTGCTCTTTCTTAAAAATGGACCAGCCACAGTGGTTTCCTTTCATTATATTCTTCCCTCTGTGTCCTCCCCCCACAGCCAGCATGTCCTGCCTTAAACATTCCAGTTGATATTTTCTCTGCCTGGTCTCAGGGCTACAGTGATATTAAAAAAGAAAAGTCCAAGTAAAATGAATTGTTCCTTATTAAGGTAGACTATATGGGGAGAGAAAAAAAATTATACCTTTTCCTTGGAATTTTAGCATAAGCACACAGTAAGTCAAAATGGCAGGGCCCATAAATGTCAGTGAGGATTTTATTGGCAGAAAGAGTTAAACATAAAGATATTCAGGTGCTATTGTCCTGCAGTGTATGAGCCCTGGATCATTTTAAACACATGGGTAGTCAACCATATCTGTAGGATCATGAACTGGTTTCTCCATGACTTAATTCAAACTTTGAATAGATGGGGTATGTTCCATCTAAAGAGAGCTTCTAGATGCCTTCCTTCTTGAATACTTGGTAGTTAAATCTGATGCTTCTGAAACCAAAAGAAATATTTCCATCAAGATAAATGGGTTCAAAAGTGGATCTTAACATGAGATTACTTTTATCATTAAGGACATTATGTTGCATCATTCAACTCAATGTTTTTTTTTTTTTTCCATCATTAGATGCAAAATTAGCCCCTTAAAGCATATGCCTTGATAAGGCATTTTGCCTTATGTGAATGCAGTAAAAAAGGGGAAAAACACCCAGAATCATAACATCCTTATTCTTGCTGTTTCTTTTTTCTGTGACATGTTTCCTCTGATATTCTGAATTTTGAATCATAAGGGCTCTATTCTCACTGGGCTCTTGTCCCATGTTAATCTGATATTCATATAATTTTGCTAGAAAAGAGCTTGTGAATGATCTCTCCCTTCTAATTTATTCAAGACTAAAATTCTGCTGCTGGCAAACTTGCCTCCATGGTTCCCTTGTCTGTACAGTATAACCAGATGTTTTGTAGTTTGGGTCCCTCTGCACATCATTGAACAGATACTACAAGTACCTCTTTCCTGTAGATTTCTCCAAGAAGCCTCACAATGGAATACATGTGGAATGTGTGAAAACAGGTCATAAACTGAGCTAAAATGAAATTTAAAAATACAGAAAGTACTTCTTAAAAAGCAGAAGAAAAATTACAGATTTCTGTAGAGCAAATTGGACTGTCATTTGGGCACTCTGTGCATAATGGTGTGGTTGAAAACCCTTGTAAATAGGGGTATATTCATTTTAACCAACTTCTAAATGAAGACATAAAATTATGGGAATAATGTGGAATTGCC
Source organism: Vidua macroura (assembly GCF_024509145.1). Taxonomy (NCBI): domain Eukaryota; kingdom Metazoa; phylum Chordata; class Aves; order Passeriformes; family Viduidae; genus Vidua; species Vidua macroura. Next base: position 95,485,875 of record NC_071571.1, read on the forward strand.
TTTGAATCAGTAGTAATTCTATAGCACCTATTAGCAACACACTTGTGTGCCTCTCAGAGTTGAAGGCGTATTCCCAGCACCACTGTCAGGAAGGGAAATGACTTCTAAAAAAGAAAACTGGGATATAACGTCTATGAACATTTAAAATACAAAACTTTGCATTTGATTTCAGTGCTTTGGTAGTCCATGCTTAAATAATTTAAGTCTTCTGAAGTTTTGGGTTTCTTGTTTTGTCTAGTGTCACAGATGCATTTGTAGTAGAGGCATAGTCCATTTTGGTGCTGTTCTGGCTGGGCTAGCCTTTCCCTCATGAAGTTTTTCAAAGCTTGTTTCCATTCAAAGTGAAGTCAAGGGTAGTAGGAGACTATGATTCTTTCACCTAATAAATACACAAAACTAAACAAAACATAACACCAAAAAAAGCCCACAAAAAAAACCCCAAAAAACAAACTAACAAACCAAACAAAAAAGCTAGGCCTTTGATACTTGTGAATACAGCCTGAATTTTCCACAAAGTTTGAGAGAGTTTCAGTGGGAGGCTCTGAATCGGATCCATCTCTACTTAAAATGAAGAACAGGAACTGACCATCAATTTCTATACATCCTCTGAGCATTGAATTAATGATTTGATTAAAATGAGACATCCCCAAGAAATTCTATAGTAATTGAACTACTTCATAAATTAAGACAAGCAAGCACAGTTGTATAAACACTGGAATCACTGACCCAATTATGTGGAATAAAGTTTTGTCCATTATAGCCTTCAATCCCAAATGGGTGAAATCAGAAATTTCTGAATATGCCAGCAAATAGTTTTAGAAGCAGTGGATGAATATTTTCAGATGATGGTGTGACATAGAGGGATACTCTGTTCTCTGGTACTCTAACCTGGTTTGAATGGTCTGCATCAATCCTTACTTTTAATGACAGAAAACTCAGCTTAACCTTGCTGTAAAGTAAGTATTTATACACATCAATGAGAGAAATAAAACACCTTATTGATTTTACATCTGCTTTCACTGTGGTAATTAAAATGTACTTTTGCAGCTTGCAGAATAGTAGTCTGTTTGTATTAGATCAAAGAAAAACTCTGCCACAGACCTTATTTTGTATTCCTGTTGTCCCTTGAAAATTCTTAAATAAATGCAGAAGGATGAGCCCAGTCTTCATACCCTACCACGATTCAGCAAAATGACACCTTTCGGACAAAGGAGCTAATTGTTTACAATGCTGTATTCCAGTAATTTCTAGGTCAAATTCAGTGTTGAATATCCAAATTCAGTGTTCAGTACAGTTAATGGCTTTACCTGGGTATATGCTTTGTCAGGAGCTTTCTGAGGAAAACTCCCTGCTCCAACTGCTCACAGGAGAGTCATCACCACGGGAAATCTCTTCAGAAAAGCCAAGCCCTTGAGAAGGTCACTGTAGACCTTCCAGTCCTACTGGATTTGGTGTTAGATCATCCCTTTTAGCTGTATGGTACTACTTGTCTGCTTTGGGCAGGATCTGCTGGCTTTCTGGATATGAGACACGCCTGGAGCCTGATGCATTTGCAATTGTTTCTCTTGGTGGATCTGGATTGTGGGCTTGGACCTGATGTTAATGTGGGGACATCAGGAAGTACAGCCACTCAAAAGCACCTGAGTGTGAGTGAGTTTTACGCTGTCAGTGAAGAAAGAGAGATTTACACTCTCAGTAATCCTTGATGATTAATACTGAAGAATCCTCTGGAGCTGTCTGACAAGATTTCTACCCCAAAAATTCTCCACCTTTGGTCCTGATGAACGAGATGGTTTCCTAGGAGTACTTTGACTAAGTAATTTCAGTAATATTGGAATAGTCTTCACCAGCATCTTGGTTTTGCATGTCTGTGTGTAAAGTCAAGCTTGTGGCAGCACAAAAATTTTTGCAAAACACATCTGTTTTCTATGTTTTTACTTTTCTCTGGTTCCCTAGACCTGAATGGCCACATGTTGTGTGTAATTTTCATCCATGGAATTGCTATTATTTTCTCATCTGTATCTCCAGTGGTATGTCATGATCAGACAAGTCTCCTCAGGTAGTTCATGTCCAGATCAGGCCTGTGGTTTACCCTATGTCACTCCAATGTTAATTATGTGCTTCAGCAGCCTCACAGTTTTAACACAAATTTAACTGAGCCCAAAGAAATACCTGAAATTAAATCAACCCTAACAGAATATTTTCAGTTTTTATTCTCAAAACCCAAAAGTTTGGGAAAACTTGAGGTTTGCAGGAAGTAGATTTCTATCAGCACCTTTCCACTTCCCACTCCCAGTACAGGTTGATAGAGAGCTATTAACCAGTTTAACTAGTGATTAATTTAGCTCTCCCTGGACATTTTATCCTTCTTCTGTCTGATTAGTTCAAGGTTTGAGATTTGAAATAAAGCCAAGATTTTATATACGGAGCCCTCTTAATTACTTTCTCTCACTTTTTTTTTTTTTTTTTTTTTTTTAATCATGTGGTAAAAACCTGATTATATATATGTCTACTTAGTAACTCATTGTAGAGATATTTAATCTAGGTCTAAAAGAGATGGTTTGGTAGCGGAAGCAGTCTAGCCAGAGCAACATAAGACAATTTATATAAACATACACTTACTAGACAAAAGTCTGAGCAATTCATAGCATGCCATATATACATATATATATATGCCTCTGTGTGTGTAAATATATATATATATATATATCTATATCTATATATTTGGTAAGGACTGCATGATGTGTGTATATATACATATACGTCTAAAAACCTTGCTAGTACAATTTAGCAAGTAACACATTTCAAAAGGAGAGAGAGGAGAAACAGAAACACAATTGTGATTAATCATGCTCATTATCAACTCAGACTTATGACCTGTGTAAATTTTAGGGCATTTTTTGAAGTGTGTGTGTGGTGGTGGATGGGAGGAGGGGTGCATATGTGTGGAATGAGAGATGAAAAATACACTCCTTTCTCTGCCAATAAAATGACCCTTCCACCCTCTCACTTTTCAGCCTTCCCTCCAAAAGTTAGGTGGATGTCTAAGGCTGGCTAAAGCCTTATTATTAAGTTAACTCTAGGTGGTTTCCATTAGCCTTACAGTACATGCCACTGAGCAGACATACAGTAACTGAATTGTTTCAACTTATCCAAATAACATTGAAATAGACTTAATTGTTGAACTGCAGGAAAGACCATGTGTCTCCAGAGACTATTAGTGTCATTTAAAAGGCTAAATGTATCATAAAACCTGTCTTTAACAGAATAAAATTGTACAGACCAACACAATTTTAGCTAATGCTTTCCACATTTCATGTAAAAAAAGTCATTGGCTGTAAAGGAAAGTTCATAACATTTCTAGGAGTTGTTTCAGTGCAGCACTTCCCAACTAGTTTTAGCCTAGTATCCTTTTTACTATTGTGCAGCAGTTTACTTTGAAAATAGTCACAGCAAAATCTACAGGACTTACTTACAGAATATAGTTCTATTTATCGTAAGTAAAGAGAGGTTTTAAAGAGAGGCACAGAAGAAGATTCAAGAAGCCTCTGATTTCAATAGATAAGCATTTTTCTCTCTGTCTTCCTCAACATTTAAATTGAGCTTTTATTAGAGAAGAATATGGCAATATTTCAGAGGAAAAATAAAAGTGAAAGAATTCTTGCTGATACAGGTTGTCAGTGAGATTTCCTCAGCCATCAGTGTTTTGATATTTTTTAATTTTTATTTTGGGATTTACCTCCTTGTTTTTATTGCAATGTTACATATTTTCTTTTGTTCCATCTGTTAAGAAAATTGTTTGGATAGGGAAAATTATAAAGGTAGCTGACAACAAGCAAAATAGGAAAGCAGAAGAGCAGGGGGGAAATAGGCCAAGGAAGAATGAATAAAAAATATAAAATTGCTTTTATGCTACAAAAGGGCCAAAGGAGTGTTTCTTTGTCCCAAAGAAGTTCAAAATATTAAGGGGGAAAGATCTAGGAGGACAAAAAGCAGATCTGCTCTCAATAGAAGGAGCAAATCTTTCTGTTTATCTATCTCAGATTTTCACTGGAGTTTTATATCAACTCACAAAGAAGCTGTTTCAAATAACTTCTGCTAACATTATTGCTCTTTTACAAGTTGTGTTTCTATGGAAAAGAATGATGTAATTGACTCTTTCCATCACAATCACTTACTTTTTAACCTGAAGAGATTTTTTTATTTCCCAGTTAGTCCTCTCCAATCTAGGGAACAAAAGTTATTGTCTCTTTTTTTTTTTTCATTCTGGAAAACCTCAGAATCATGGTGTAATTACCTATGTAAGAACACTAGTGCCTTTCCTGAAAAAGTTAAGAATTTCTTGAAACAGCAGTTACTGTCAAGCTTTTCCCATTAGAGCTATGTGTGAATGGAAACAACTGTAATTTCTTCATTGCTTGCTATTAAAATGAACTTGAATCATGTAACTCTTTTGAAAAGGAGACATTATGATGACAAAAAATATTGGTTAAGTCTAGCCAGGGTTTGATTTATTTGGTTTTAGTCCTGCGATAAGGAGAGGGTATGTGCTAATGAAGCAGTTCCCGTTTACAGGGAAATTCATCCAGTAACAAGTCATAGAGCCACTAATTCTTTTTCATTCCCATTTTGGGAATTTACGTAGTGTCTGGTCTCCTGGCGCTGCCCCTCACCATGGCCCTGAATTCACCTGTAATGAAGGAAATCTCCAGTTGCACAAACCTACAGCATCTTTACCTTGAACTAAAAAGTCTCTTACTATTTCCAGGCTATGGATGGGACACTATTGCACAAATCAGGCAGCAGATGCTGTATTCAGAACTGTGCAAATAAATGTGAGGGGAGAACTCCCCACACCCCTAACACAACAAAGATAACAGAATGACAGTGCTAATTTGAAATTTTAGAGAAGGATAATTTCAGCAATATGGTGCTAGACACAAATTAAGATATCTGATATGTGTCCATGCAGAATTTCTACTTCTGACCTGTAGACCTGTTCAATCTCTGATTTGTCACTTTGCCTTTCAGGCCTGAATGAATTTTATTACAATACCCACAAACTTTTAAAATATATATATTGTAGGAATATGATTTTTTAAAATGTAATTGATTTGAAGACAGTCACCTGTGAAACAGAGATGTGCATCTCTTGGGGGATAATGATTAAAGTCCTAAAGTTGGGCAACATTAAAATATATTGAAATTATGATATAACATATGAAAAAAATATTGTTTATAAATGCATTTATTTGATGTTAATAAATATGGATTTTTTGAGTATATAAGAGACTCTGAATGCATTTTAATTCTGTGAGTAAAGTAAAACTCACAGAAGACATTAAACATTATTTTTTCATTTAGCAGCTGAAAAGTTTATTTGATTTGCCCAAGCTCATATGAGAAGAAACAGTAAAGCAAAGAATAGAAACAATCTACATAGACTCTCATTCCTACATTCTTCATAGATGACTTGAATTAGGACTTAGTATAGTCATGACAAATGTAATGTGCAAAACTAATGAAATTTAAATTAAAAAAGGAGTGACTTAACTGTCCTCTGACCTTTCATGTCTCATTGAAGTCTCATCCTAATATAAAGTGATAATTGTCCAGTGTTGGTCTTGTCACTTCATTCCTGATAGGAGTGAAGAGATGCAGCTAAACCTACTAATTTCTAAGTTGTGGAAAATTAGAGAAGATAAGGCACAGTAAGTGCTGGTAAGAAGCAAGTAAGGTACTGGTGGAAGGAGCTAAAAAGATGCTGTTGGCAGGCTGTAAAACCACCTTCCCACCATGCCCATTATGCAGTGTCCACTTGTGTGAGGGGTCCTATTTAACCTGTTCAGACCACTCAGCCTAAGTCCCAAAATCTTGTGGGATTAGGCCCTACCAAGGTTACATACTTCTGCATTCTTCATTGGGCATAAAGACTCTGATAATTACTGGAAGAAAATCACATAACAGATTTCTACATTTTCAGCACATGTCTTGAGCTGATTAACACAGGACCTAATTTGCTCTAATCAGCCCAAGGTGGATAGAATGTGAAACAGATGACCTTACTGTTTAAGAACAGGTAATTCTATTTATTTGTGGTGAATAATGACATTTTCCTACTGATGGGTATTCACCTTGCACCTTAAATTGCATCAGGTCAATACTGAGAGTAACTGGTGCAGCAAGTTTGAATTCCCCTGTACTGCATATTAGGTAACTTTTCTGTCACTGCCAATTTAAACCAGACCCATATATGAAAAACAAAACGTGGGTTCATGGTAAATATAACAACTTTTAATATCCCCAGCTGCAGAGAAAGTTTCCACTAGCATAGAAGAAGAAAGCATGTAAGGGTCTGTAAAATATCCTCAAAAAGAGAATTTCAGAAAAGAGAAAATCTTTCCTTTCCTGATATTTGGAATTATTAAAGGTACACACCTGGAAAACAAACCCTGTAAGTAAAGGGCTTAGCTGAACCAATGTGCAATAAAAATTGAATCACTTCAAGGTTGAAAATGTGTCTGAAAACAAATTATCAAGAACTGAGATCTGATTTGGTCAATGTCTACATAGGTAATTCATTCTTTACTTCTGAAGTGCCTTAAACCAGCAAAAAATGGTGACTTCAGTGTAAGGGTCATTAACTGAAGTAAAATTTGAGTCAAACATTTAAAATGTACCCATCTGAGAATACTGGCTAATACTCAAATACTGGCTAGTACTCAAAACCAGATTCCTGAGCACCCCATAATGATATAAGAATATATAAAGTAACAGCATTCAAGTCCTGAGAAGGAGTATCTCCTCTTTGCCCTTTCACTTCTGAAGGCTGGAAGCCAGGGTGGTGGAAGCATGCTATTACATTAACAGCCACTCCACCCCCAAACACACATACTCACACTGCTTTGAGCCTGCTGTAACCCCTAAGTCTTAACTTCTGTTCCAGAACTTTTTTGGATTCCAGGTGTTTGCAGTCTGCTGGGCTCTTTGGTTGGGAAGGAGTTAGGGACTTTGGGATAATGACATCAAAGCCAGAATTAGAGAGGCAGCCCTGGTGAGACCTTCAAAGAAAGAGAACTGCTCAGCTGTAAAGAATAAACGTGAATCTGTGAGCCTTGATTCCGGGGCCAGCAAGAGTTAAGGTCACTTGCTTAAAGGCACAGTTATAGAGGCACAGCCTCAAACTGATAGAAATCAGGTAAGACTCCACATTTTCTTCAGGAAAGAAAGTCACATGTTTACTTTTGCTTAGGCAAAGCTAAGCAGTTCTAAGTGTTGGGAAGAGATTTACTTTCTCCCTGACATATTTGCAAGAGGAAAAATGAAGTGACTTTTCTCCTTTCAGATAAAGAGTGCAATGAATTCTTATTATCAAAGGTGATCTGTTCTTGTAACTCAGGGGGAAGATGCCACATTATTTTTTGTTTAACAGAAGTAACCACTTTCTGGTGCTTGAAGCCCAGCCCTGCTAGCTGCTGCTCTCCTTAGAGGGTTTCCAGGAATGTTTTTGCAAAACTCTTTTCTCAAGATTGAGCTGCAATTAGCATGGGCTTCAGTCAGTTCTGTGGAGATGTCACTCCACATAATGCTACAGGCTTCATGCTGCAACATGAAGATGTCACTTTAGATAGCACTGTGGGCTTGAAGTGGCAATCCAGAGATGTCACTTCTCTGCTATGAACTGCTGCAGGAGAATCTGTCCTTTTTGATGGAGCTGGCCTCATACTTCACAAATACCCTCTTGATGTCCCTCTCAGTGGGCTTGACATCACTCTAACAGCATGACAAGTTAAAACATGTCCTTGAGAACTCATGTTAACGAATGCAACGATGACCGTGACTACGCAGTGTGCCTAGGCAGGAGCAAATTGTTTTCTCAATCACAGAAATACCTTACTCTAGTGAGAACTGACTCACAAGTTGTTGCAGGACACAACTTATCTCTGTCTGCTATGACAGCAAGCCCGTGGTCATCACTGTGTCAGCTAGTGTGGCTTCTCAAGGTCATATTGCACATTGCTGTAAATTCTGAAGGAAGATAAAGGACCACCAGGAATTTATTTTCTTTCTAGATGCCACTTTGGCTCAGTTAACCTTTAGCAGTGGTCTCTTCTTAAGTGGCTAAAACAAAAAAGAACAATGCCACAAAGCTGAGAGTATGAATCATAAGTTTCAGGCCTGTCTAAATAGTTGAGTCTGATTTCTCCTTCAATATTCTAAACAAAACAAATGTCTGTTGATAAAAATGCCTGCACAACTTGCTATATAAATTCTGAATTTCAAGTATTACAGCATTTGCTGTGGTTAGAATAAGACTTTAATGAAAAAAAATTGCCCAACATGATATTTTCCCAGTTAAATGCCATGTGTGATCCCACAAGTACAAATGACGTTTGGTAGTGTCCCCTTTTGTAATTGCTTTAAATTAAAAAGCAATTAGAAGCCCACTAATTTCAGACTAGACCCATTGGGTCAGGACTGAGATCACCAACAGAGCAGTCAGAAGGCACGCATTACACATGCCTCCCTCCACGTTTATATTGCAGGTAGGTCAGTAATTCCTACCACTGTCAGTGGCAGCCTTTTAAAGCGGCCCAAGGACACACACAGTGTTCATTCATCCTTTGACAGGTGCCGGTACCATGGACAAACTTCCCTTTGGTCTTTTGGCTTCTTGTCGGTAAGAAGAATCCCGACCTCCGTGGGGTGGTGAGCACGGCCAGCCCAGCAGCAGCGTGGGTTTGGGGCACAGAGGTGCCGGAGGCAGGTGGGAGGGCTCCAGCTGCCCCGCTGAGCTCCGCACGCCCCCTCACCCCACCTGGCTCCCTGCTACCGATACGGCCCGCGTGGCTGATTGCGGAGAGTTTGTTTAAGCGGAGGAGAGGGCAATGATAATGAGCTCTCAGCACCGCTGATTGCCGGCGCTCGCTGAAGGGCGCTGGGGATGACCTGGCTCTCTCGGCCCATTGGCCGGGCTGCCCTGGCTCCCCCGGCGCGGCTCCTGCCCAGGCACCATAGCAAACCCTGGCAGCACCCTGGATCTTAGCAGAAAAGGCTCTTTTGGGCTTTTCCCAGAATACACTTTTCTTGGCACTGCTTCCATTTTTTTTTTTTCAGAGAAGCTGTGAAAACTTTTCCTGAAATGATCCTCCTCTGCCTTCTGGCTGCAGAGTATGACTGATGCCTTTTCTTCCCCAGTGCAATAGTACATCTGTGGAGTAGAGAGACTAGGTAACCAGCTGTCATGTCAGGTTTCCTAAACATACTTGCATGTCATTTCTCACTTGTTCATCTGTATCAAAGCAGAGAGTCTCTGCTGCTAGCTCCGCTGCACATTAGGGCTAAAAAATCATTTCATTAAGGCTGAAAAAAGTAGTTTATTTAAGTCAAAATCAGTCTATTCCTGTATCTGTTATTTCTGCTTCTCTCTTCGACAGGCTGATCATAACACTTATCCTTCTCTTCTCTCTTGCCTTGTTTTCTACATCAAAGATACTAACTACTGTGTTCTTTAATTTAACAGCTTCTGCAGCACAAGAGAGAATAGATTAATTTTATGAATAGTGAATCCTTGTATGATGTCATCTTCACATAATCTCTGTTTTGCTGCTCTGAAATAGATTTTATTTCAGTAAATGTGCAGACCGCCACTACAGTGACACCATACTGACTAAAGAAAGTTACAAGTACAGTAATTCTATTTTAAAGCACACTACTGAAGTGTGCTCATTATTCTGTTCTTCCAGCTGTCTAATAGACAGCTCTTTGCTTCCTTATTTTTGCCAGAGAGAATGATCTCTTCAAGTGCCAACTCTAGGCATTACAGCCAAAACAGAGGCTGTGACACCTATGAACTATTGCCATACTTAAGAATCAGGATGCACATATAATATAGGCATAGCTAGAATAGAATTCCTATTTGCTTGCCTTGAACCCAACTAGAAGCATACTAAAATAGCGTAGCAAACAACATAGATACATATATATATATATAGATATATTTGACACATACGTCTGCACAGCAAAACAATGTGTAGCAAGTGTTGCATTTAAGTTTATGAACAATGTGTCCACCCAAGAGTAAACAAAAACTTGTGTAGTAGCAGGCAGGTGGGAAATGTGGGAAAACATATAATCAACAACTGAAGAAACTGAATTTGCAAGACAAAGAACAAAAGACAAGATAAGCACAAGGGACAGCAAAGAAGCAGAATATCCTACTAAATACACAAGTATCAGGATGACTGGCAAAGCCAAAACAAAGATAAGCAGCACTGGGAGCAGAGAGAATCCCTTTTTGGGAGAGAGGCAAGCTGCATAAAGTGTTAGGCCTCCAGAGGAACTTTACCCATAAAAGGGCTCCCAAACCTGATCACCTTGACCTCCTCAACTGTTGACCACCAGTACTGCATCCACTGGTGCATCATCTCCTTGGTATACTCATAGCTAATTCAGGATATAGTGGACTAGTAGATCTGTGTGTGCAAAGTTATTTGGTGATCATTTGTAACAGCTAACCATTGGCACATCTGTCATTAACAAATGTCAAACTATGAAATTTTATTTTAAAGTCAGTTTATCAGTCTTCTAAATACCCCACCACAGCAATTTCTAATTCCCTGACTCAGTTGCAATAATTTTACCAAAAAATTTAATCATGGCTATCATGTTGAACAGCGTGGCCATTTTGTATTTCACATCAGAAGAGGACATAAAATGGGTGTCTCTCTCCTTCCTTGTGACAGAGCTAGAGGCTGGTCACTGCCAGCCTCTGTGTAAAGCAGAATGTGTAGATATGAGCTCCTCATTGCTGACCAATAAAATACACTGCCTTGTGGAGTTACCTTGTTCATATGGCTTTGAAACACTCAAGGGAAATATGCCACTGCTGCAGAGATGAGTGATGAAGCAGTTGGCTTCTGTTTATGTGAAGTTTTGATTTTTTTTTAATAACTTTTTTTACTCTTTGAAGGTATGTAGGAATGTGTGCAAAATAACTACAGACTATATCTAGAAGCCTCTGAAGTATTTCTTTAAATTTTAAATGCTGCATCTGCATCTGCACTGCAGTTTCAGATATTAAACCCTGATGTATGTTTTGAATCCCTACAAATTACACAATTTCTTTTCCTTTCCTGCTGCTTCTCCTTTAATACTACTACTATCAGCATGTTTTTTTATTACTTACCAGGAGTAATACTGATTTCATCTGCAAGAATCAGGCTAGTCACAAGTTACCTCATCATTAGGAAAAGCATTCTCTATGTTCATTAACAGAAGAATAGTAGCAAGGGTTCATGTAACCTTGACCATCATTTTGCTTTCTCCTCTTTCTTGTTTTATACCATCCTTTTAAACTGTTAGTGAAGATCTTCACCTGATATAGAGTGATGTCACCCCACTGAAATCTTGACTAACACAAGGCTCAGAAACCTTCTTCCTTCAGATCTTCATGGACAAGTCTAGATTTGTACATAGATGATTGTCATATGTATGATCATTGTCTCATATGAAAACATATGAGATCTAAATGAAAACATTAAAATGCTCAGATAACATGAGTTTGTCATGCATCCCTGATTTGAAGAGTGTTGGTATATATGTCAAATTTTTAGTCATGCCATACTAGCATCAGCCTACTATCATGTCCATGTCAATCAATTTTTAATTATTGTTATTACTTTTTTTTTTTTTTTTTTTTTCATTTTTCTGGTAGTCTACCTTGATGCAGAATTCATGACTTGGAAAGTTTTTGCAAGACTCTCTGATGTTGGAATTGATCGACAGGAACAACAATAAATCTGCAACCAGGTACAAAACATTCTAAACACTGTGAAATGTTCCATTCTTTGAGTTGCATTGGTCCTTCTGTCTAATTGAACCTTCAAGCTGTCCCAAATGCTTGCAATGGCCAGAAATAACTGGAGCAAGAAAGCCTGAGAGAAGGACTACTGTCATGGCAATTTTTCTACCAAATTTCTACAAAGAGGCTACTGCACCACTCCTCATGGATACAAATGCCCATGGTTGTGTGCAAAGGTTGTGGGCTGGGCTTGTGTCATCACATCCAAACCTGCTAGATTCAGGCTGGCATCAGAAATATTACTGAAATAAAATTACCTTCTGGTCTAGAATTAATCTGTTATGTCTAGTCTGGAAAATTTGACACATTTAGGAATATTCTTTGGCACGAAGGCAGGGTCTCACAGCCTCTGTGACTGTTACTGAACTGTCTACCAGTGAACTTGCATATGAATTATGGCACAAGGTCCTTGGAGAGCTAATGATGTTTGGAAATGGCTAAGGGAAGGATTCTGGCTACCTGGGAGAGGCCACACTGCAGTCAAGGATTCTTCTAACAGTTCACCAGTATAGGCATATGAACCCCTTGCTCCCTGCAGCCATCATCAACCACTCTTAATTCAGCAGCTACCAATGCAGCCTTAATAATACAATACCTTCAGGGAGAGAATTTTAAAATTATTTTGATATTGCAGCTTCCTGTGATGTTAAAACCAGTGATACTGCTATATGCAGCAACATATTCCAAGTGCTTGAAAGAAACAATTTCCAATGACTAGTAATCATACCTGGCTATGGTATAGCTGCCGTGTATAAGTTTTCACATTTGCCTTCTTGGCAGTTTCTACATGTTCAATTGAATGATATCATGGACATTGTAGATTTTTTCCCTAGTATCTCAGACTCATGAGGGGAAGAAATATTATGATATTGATACTGGGATTTTTTGAAAGGACTTTTAAAATGTGGTTACTTTTCTGAATGGTGCCGTATACTTACAGTGAAGAAAGTGAAACAAGGCGACAAATGGTATGAAACACAAAAAATAACATTTGTGATTACGCTAAAATCCTTTAATAAGGTAAGACAGACCTCTATGTATACAAAATAATTCTAGAACATCTATACTGCAAGGGTTTTTGTCCTTTGTGCTTGATATATACAGTCAAGAAATAACTGATATTAACAAGAGACTGTACTTGTTCAATTAATATCTCCAAATATTTTCCTGACCTCTAGATTGCAATTCAACTATTAAGATGACCATTTGTTTGTGTTTCTTTGCTTCCAAGCAATATTGATTCCCAAGTAAAGAAGTGGAATTTTAGGGGAAAGAGATTATCTCAGATTTATTTTACATATCCCTTACCTATTTTACTTCTGTGTTTCATTTATGTAAAATATTAAATGTATTAGTGATGGGCTAAACAAAATGTTAAATTCACTTTGATTTCAAACAAATATGAATTTGATATGAATTTTTAATTGTAGTTTGCATTTCCCTGGATTGGAAGAGAAAATATAAATATATTAACAAAATGATGTCACTATTGTGGTATCATAGGGTCGGAATTATACTAAGGGAGGCACTTTATAAACATGTAATTGAGTAACAGACTTTCTCCTCAAGGGTTACAAGCTACACATTAGACAAGATGCCAACTGTTTGCTACAAGAAATACACCGGGCAAGTGTTTCCTATTTGTTGCAATTCTTATACAGCAAAACTCCCACTGAAATGAAAAATTCAGTGGAAGCATTGTCTGATGAAGGTGTGGGAGATCAAGTGATTTTTTAATTTTAATATCACTAGGAAGCAAAGGCAACTGTCTTTATCTTGCCAGGGAGTAAGATTCTGTTATCATAAAATGTCTAGTTTTGAGTCTTGACCAGCAGTATTTTCATGTCATTTGATATGATATGTAAAGAGCAGCTGGAATCTTGGCTTACTCTCCAAAGAGAATTTTTCCTAATATCGCCACTGTTTTTCTTCCAGCAAAATGGAATTTAACTTTATTTTTTACTTAGTTTATCAATTAGACATATTTGTGATATAATGTCCTTAATAATTATTAAAACATGAGATTTTTCATAGATTCATATAATTGTTCATGTTGGAAAAGACCTGTAAGACTATTCAGTCCAACCATTTACCCAGCACTGCCATGTTCACCACTAAACCATGTCTCTGAGTACCACATCTACATATCTTTTAAAAACCTCCAGGGATGGTAACTCCATCACTTCCCTCGGTAGGGAAGCCTGTTCCACTGCCTGACAACATGTCCAGTAAAGAAATTTTCCCTAATATCCAACCTAAACCTCCCCTGGTGCAACTTGAGGCCATTTCCTGTTGTTTCATATTAACTGGGAAAAGAGACCAAACCCCACCTGGATGCAATGTCCTTTCAGGTACTTGTAGAGAGCAATAAAGTCTCTCTTGAGCATCCTTTTCTCCAGACTAAACAACCCTATAAGTCTTGCTCCAGACCCTTCACCAGCTCCCTTGCCTTCTTTGGATTCATTCTAGCACCTCAATGTCCTTCTTGTCCTGAGGGGCCCAACACTGAAAACAGGATTCAAGGTGCAGCCTCAGCAGTGCTGACTACAGGGGGACAATCCCTGCCCTGCTCCTCCTGGCCACAGTAGTCCTGCTACAGGCCAAGATGCCACTGGCCTCCTTGGCCACCTGGGCACATGATGGCTCTTGTTCAGCCACTGTCGATCAGCACTCCCAGGTCCTTTTCCATCAGCAGCTTTCCAGCCACTCTGTCCCCAGCCTGTGGTGCTGCCTGAGATTGTTGTGACCCAAGGGCAGGACCACCTCAACGTATTGAATGAAACCTCATTCTGTGGTTTTCAGCCCATTGATCCAGCCTGTCCAGATCCCTCTGCAGAGCCTTCCTTGCCCTCCAGGAGATCAACACTCCCACCACCCAACCTGGTGTCATCTGTGAACTTACTAAGAGTGCTACAAAACTCTCCAAAGGTGAACTTTTCATCACATATTTTTAAACTTTCAGAGAAATGGACAATTTTGATTATATTTAAAGTAAGTCATTGACATATTTCACACTATAATAAGCCTGACTTCTCTGCAAAATTTAAAATTATTTTGAAATGTAATCATTTCCATCTCTTTGGTGAATATGATTTCATTTTGTGTAGAAGTAGGTTGCACTGTGTTTACCATGAATTCTTGGATAGTTGCAAGTCTACCTGTGGTAGAACTCCTCTGATCTTAATCAGAATTTACAATTTGTTCCTCATGTCCAGCTTCTCCCTTTACTGAACTTATTTTTTAATTTGAAAAAAAAAATTAGAAAAAGACACAAAATTTTCTGAGTTACAATCTTCTGCAGACAGTAATACATTATTGTATATTTTTAGATTATGCTTTATTGCCCTGATCAAAGAGCTTTTAAAAGTGTAGGAATATAGTGTAGCCTTACCTTGCCAGTACAGAAATTAATAAATTACTATAAACCAAGGTACTCTTTACTATATTAAAGAAACTTCCAATTTCACCTTGATGTACAAATTATTAGAGAATTATTATAATGTGGTTTCAGATTTTTCCATACTTGGATATTATTGCCCATCTGATGATAAATTATTTTTTTCATAAAGGCCTAATTGTTTTAACCAAATTACCTGAAAAGCTTGGTTTTAATTATAAATGTGATGCTTCTAAACCCCATAATGGTTTAAAAGCTTGATGAAATGACACAAAAAATTTGAATTCCACACAACAAGAAAAGAACACAATATTGTTTTACAATAATCTGTTTTTAAGTCAGTGTCTTGATTTGTAAACATATATATTTGTCATAACTGAATCCCCAATCTGTCCTGGGGCAGCTCTGATAGTGTTTAATTTTTAAAATCAAATTTTCCAATTTGACAAATATTTTTCTTCCATTCTGCTATAGATTCTTCATTCTACAAAACATTTTACTACATGGGCAAAATAGTGAAGCTGCATGCAATACTGATAAAAATCGTGCAACAATGACTATAAAACAATTTTTTCTTTCTAATTTTTAATTTTTAATGCCTATATAATGATGGTGTTTTGTTTAAATAAGGATAATAGATAAACATGTTTGACATGGATGTATCATCCTTTTTGTTAAGTTGGCTGTACCTGCCAAAGGTCTGTACAGGAACACAGTAAATTTTATATAACCAGATGGAAAGTGACTCTAGACACTGGAGACAGAAGACTCTGGCCAGTGTAGTCCTTTGGTAACAGGGAATATTGAGAGAATAGTATTGGGAAAGCTTGCACCTGCTGGATTGGAGTTGAGATAGTATAACACTTGCAAAAAGTTAGCTTTTGACATTAAATTGTGGACTTGTGATTTAATGACAAAAAGGGCTGATTTATTCTAATTTTTTCATAATCCAGTATAAAGGATCAAAATCTACCCCTTGTACTAAGTAAGATTTCACATTTTTTCCTATATCATTTTAGCTCACAAATGGATGATAAGATTTAGCCAGTTGGATTTACCTGCTGACTTCATGGATTAGCTGCCAGATGACTGTCACCTCCACTTGCAAAGCTGTTGTGTGCCTGTTTGGGTTTTGCGTTTTGTCAATACTGATAGTAGTTCCATGACAATAAGTTTTGAGCATCAACTTTCATGTCCAATTTATGTCTAATAGATGTAGCTTTGGAAAAATTATTTGAAAACTGATGGGCTGGCTGCTGGCAGAACATGCCTTTCTGCTTCCCCGCTGCATTTAGTCAATTTTACTAAAGACTTTTAACTTTCTTCATTAAAGGAGAACAATCAGCGCCCCACATAAAACTTTTGCCACTACAGTTGCACACGGATAGCTCCCCGACTAGTAAGGGCTGGAGGTAGAGGTAATAGCAGTAAGTTCCACTCATACTTTTTCTGTGTTATGTAGCCCTATTTTAAAGTGTCTTCTGTCTCTTGGAAAAACCTACCACTGGCATTTAATGTAAGAGTCAATA
Organism: Vidua macroura; assembly: GCF_024509145.1. Taxonomy (NCBI): domain Eukaryota; kingdom Metazoa; phylum Chordata; class Aves; order Passeriformes; family Viduidae; genus Vidua; species Vidua macroura. The sequence goes on from NC_071571.1 coordinate 95,502,664, forward strand.
ATTTTTTCTTTTGGAAATGAATCTTGAAATCTTGCTGTTTGGAAAATAAGTAGATTAAAAAAAATAGATTAATATTGGAGCTTAAAAGTTGCTAGCTCTCAGCTAGAGAGCTAGAAAGACTTTGTTAGGATTTCCTGTTTCACACACATTTTGTGTGTTTTGGGCAGTATTAAAATACCCTTGATAATGAAACACTTGTCTTTCAGTCTTTCATTCTTGCCTCTTTGACTTACTCTGTGACTATCTTTCCTCACTGATTATTTACTGATTATTTGAATTGAAGGGACAAACTGTGTTTAATTATGCAAATTTGAGAGGACTTAGTGAGTAAGAAGACTCAGACCCTGATAAGAGAATTAAGAAGTCAGGGGAAGGGAGGAGGTGAGACAAGTACACATGTATTTTTGTAGTGAGCCTTGTTTTGTTTTTCTCACCAGGGCATTGCCATCCCCACCATACCACTGATTCAGCTCTCAGAAAGTTTGATTTTCTGCTGAATAAGGTCCAGAGACTTTGGATTGTATTGGTTAGATTTTTCATTTTCTTACTTGGACAAAGATATACAATGTTTAGGGATTAAGTTTTTCCAATTTCAATTGCAACCTATATACATCATTGCTTAAGTGCTACTTTAGCATCAGTTGCAAGAATATAAATAAAAAGCACGACTCTCTATTTGTTCATCTAAGACCTTGAAAAGCAGTAAATCAAAATCCTTTTGTGGTCTACCTTCAGTTCTCATGACAGGACCAATACATTTGGACTGCTGCAACTTATTTAGATGATGTTTGTCAAGATGGTGGCTTTAAAACACATAGCAGCTTTTTTACAGCAAATCTGATTACTATTTTAGGTGTCTAACCCCATGGCAAAGAGGACCTTAAACATTTCCTCTTTCAAGCAAGTTTACTCCACAATTCAGGGACAGTCTCTGTGTTCGTGGAAACAACTTAGATGTGCAGAAAAAGAGAGATTTTACCTCTGTTAGTCTTCCTCAATGTAATGAACTCGAGTTTCTACCTGGTCTTGAGGGGTCAGTGAGAGAGAGAGAGAGCAGGACATACAAAATAACAATGTTTCACATCCCACGAAATTAAGCAGAATGCACTATTTCCTCACAGAGTAAAATAATCTAATCAACACTGCAGATGGACAGCTGTGATTAACTTATTTTGCCTAAAAGCTTAATTTTGCCACTCAGTGTAGACTGAGTAGAATGGATTTCCATTTCCAATAGCTGTCCCAGGTGAGGACCCAAGGACCTTAGGAAACAGGAAATGAGGCTTTTGGTACACATACATATCTTTTTAGTGGAAGCCATGGTAAAAAAAATAGAATTTGGATTTTGTCAAACACAAAGCAGAGTTTCCTTAATGCACCAAGGAGAAAGCTCAGGCTATACTACTGCATCTAAGAGTTAAAGGGTGATAACTCTTTGATCCTTGGAAGTATTTTATTCTCATTCTGGCTTTTTCAGATAGTTCCCCTGCTTTTTTTAAGGCATGGCTTTGATTGCAAGTTAGATCTTTGAAAATATGTCCGTGAATTTAATCTCTTAGACATGTAATTAATCTTCATATAGCTTTGGTAGTAATGCAAACACACCTGTAGGATGTTTTCCATTGAAAACACAAGGAGAGAACCTGTAATAAATCTGAGAATGATAGCTTTATCGTGACTGACAGAGCTGCTGGAGGCCTCTTCTTTATGAGTATAATTTGGGAGTATATAAAGGAGAGATTGATTTCCACAGACCACTCTCTCTTCCTTAGTATTTATTTTTAGTCTGTATAACCCACTCTAATTTTTATTTTACAAAAAGACCTAACACATGTGACTTGATTAAAACAATGCATATTGCATTTCTGTGAGTCAGCATGGGCCAATGTGAACACAATTTAATTTTGTACTTTGCAAGCCCCATGACTGAATGCTGTGCATGATTTATCAGGGAGTTGCAGCTCTCTTCCTTGTCAAGACTTGTTCTTCTGGATCCTTTGGAAACAACAGTTTAACCTTTTGAACAGAGCCAGTACCTTCTAGCAGGGGAAGATGAAGTGCTTTGAGAAAGAGGCTATGGGAGTAATGAGATGTGACTCTGAGATGAGTCTTGCTTGACAAGGTACAACAAACCTCACATCTCATGCTAAGAAGTGGCTGTCACTTTGATCTGCATGAAGCTCAGAGCTCCACGGATTTGAACCACTATATGTTTGTTGAGTCAGATTTTTTTTTTCTAGGGAAAAAGTTCTGTCGATGTCCACAGGGCCAACCAGAAGTGCAAGAATCTGACTCCTTGACTAACCCTCACAGCATTCATTTGGTACATAACAAGAACACTTTTGCTGATAGGGTAATTGAAAACTAGCATTTAAAATAACTTGATTAATATGTACTTGCCTTAAGTTTCGCCTCTTGCACCATGCTGCCCCTAGGACATTTTTTCCTTTTTACAAATCACATCTTAGAAATCTACACTTAGCAGTGTTCTTAAGTACCCCTCTGTTATGAACTGTGATGATTCTTTCTTACTTATTTATTCTGTAGGATGATTAGGCAGTAATTCTGTGTGGGACAGAGAAAGTGAGTGTTGATGGGAATTCACCAAATGCAGAAAATGAAAAAGATATGAAAATGGAAGGCCCTATAGAACAAATAACATCTTTCTACTTGCTTGTGCTTCTTCATTCTTGCTCAAATCCACAATAGGACCTTTTCTATGCTGCTTCTTTTATTTATAATCAAAACAAAATGAGAAGAACACAGCTTGACCACAGCCAAGATATGCCTTCATTTGAGGTCATCACATTTCAGTGCTGTGTCAAAAAATGTGTTTGAGACAGAAAGAGATTCAGTCTAGCTGAAGTAAAGACACTGCACTGCCAATAATTGTCTTCTGTAATAGTTTGTCCCATTGAAAGTATTAATTAAAGAAGTTGGGTGTTTTTTTAAAGTGTGATGTAACTTGTTGCCAGCTGGCTGACCAAGAGCCTGGGGTAAGTTATATTTGTCTCTCTCAGAATAGAAAGAACAGATCTTTCATTTTTCTTTGTTAAAATCCTGTGTGCTTGGCTGTACTAGACCAGGCAGATTGCTTCAAGTGACTGGCTGCCAATGTAATTTGTGTTGGTAAATAAATATAAAATGTTGGGATCTTTCAAAGATGGGATCAGGAGGCAATGACTGATGCCTAGCAGAGTGCACTCATTTTCTGAGAAACAAAACTGCTCCATCAGCTCACCTTAAGCTTGATTTGCACAAACTCCATTTGTTCTGTCTCTTCATAAGAAAAGCTGTTAAACTGAAAAATCTCCTACGTCTATTGTGTAATGTCAGGCTCACCTGGCTCCTTCATGCAGCCTGAATAAAGGGCTATCCTTTGCCCTGTCCCATAAGGCTTGCTTTTTGTCTTCCTGTCAACCAGCTTACTGATGCTGGTTAGTGTATGTGCTAGCTTTGGCTGGGATAGAGTTAATTTTCTTCACAGTAGCTTCACAGTAGCAAAATATGGGGACATATTTTGGATTTCTGTTGGCAGCAGTATTGATAATCACAGGGGTGCTTTCATTACTGCTGACCAGAGCTAACACTGTTAAAACCTTTTCTGCTCCTCATGCCACCTCACTTGTGAGTGGACTGCGGATGCACAAGGTGCTGGGAAGGGACACAGCCAGGACATCTTAACAAAACTGACTCAAGGGATACATCATACCATATGACATCGTGTTCAGTATATGGAGCTGGCGGAAGAAGAAGGAAGTAGGGACATTTGAATAGATGGCATTTGCCTTCCCAAGTCGCTGTAACATGATGGAGCACAGCTTTCCTGGGGATGGTTGTAACATCTGCCTGCCCATGGGAAGTGGTAAATGAATTTCTTGGTTTGCTTTGCTTGTGCTTGTGGCTTTTGCTTTACCTATTAAGCTGTTTTTATCTCAGCCCATGAGCTTTCTCAGTTTTACCTTCCTGGTTCTCTTCCTCATCACGCTGCTGGGAGTGACTGTGGGGTTGTGTGGTGCTGAGCTGACAGCTGGGGTTAAGCCACGACAGCATAGTGGCAGGAGGTGGAGCAAGGACATAGCTGATATAGGCATGCTAAAGTAAAAGTGAGACACAGATAATAGATATGGACTAGGGAAAAAACAGCTGAGACTCTGGTGCAAAAATTTCAAATTTACACAATTCTTCCAGAGGAAGTATAACTATGGCACAGCAGAATGCAAGATCTCCCAGGCCTGAGGAAGACAGCACTATTTCTATCAGGTGATAGAAGTATCACCTGATAAAAAGAGGTATAGATAAACCTCCTCATCCCTGAAAAATGCTAGGAAAAGGTAAAGTCCTGCCCATTGTTGGTAGTAATGCCCATTGTTGGTAGTAATGAGTTAGTCCCCTATTACACATTACTTCACTAGGACACTCAAACTGGCATTCCCTACATCACAGGGATGATTGAAGGTAAATTGAGAGTCGCTGTTAAGACAGACATGCAAAAACAGAAAAAAAAAATGCTTATTTTGAGGAACAATTCAGAAAGGGGAAAATCTTTTGTAGAAAGGAATAAACTCAACTAAAAGCAAACCACTATGCAGTTCAATAAAAGGTTGCCCTCTCCAATCAAACAGATACAATTTGCCACAGTGTATAAAGAGGATCCTTTTCAATTTAGCTATTTCCATTAATGTATGAACCACTGATCAATATTAGACATTGCTTAGCTTTTCAGGTCATGAGAAGCAACTCACTGGCAAGCACTGTATTTCTAGGAGACAAAGTCAGTGGGGTAATGTCTTGGTTTGAAAGACAGGTGTCTGCTAGGGAAGGCAGGAGCCTCCCTTGGAATGGAAAACACAAACCCCCTTCCCCCTGAATTCTTATAATTTTGAAGTTAAGGGGCTCTCAGGCAAAGATATGGGAATAGGAATAACAGTTCTTTACTAGTATGCATAATAAAGCAAACAAAACAACAGCTACGGCACTAACACCGAATGGAACCAGAACCCCGTCCCAGCCTTTTGGCCGCGGCGCTTTTCCCTTTGCTGTAGTTCCGGTCACAGCCAGCAGGGGCGCTGCTGGCTCCCAGCGGGCAGGGCAGGTGCAGTGATTCCCCCGCGGCTGCAGGGGGCGCTGTGGCACAGGGAGTGCCTGGTAATGGCGGCTCGGCCTAGACAGGAAGGGATGGAAGAGAGGCTTTGCTTCACAAACCTCTGGGGCAGCCGATCCTGGTGCCCCGGCAGGACTCTGAGGAATACCAAGCTGGAATGGCAGGAATAAGCAAAGATTCTGGGCTGGTGGATGAGGTGTATCAGAAGCTCCATGGCAGTAGCTGGAACTGCAGGATGTCCCATGCAGGAGGTGCGGGGCCCCACGGCGTGGGGAAACCCGGAGCAGTGCCGAAGAAGCTGCAGGGGCAGGGCAGTGGTGGCCCGGCTCCCAGCAGTGCAGCAGGAGGCAAGCTCAGGATCCCGGGCACCTGAGCAGACGGTGATAGGTCCCTCTTTTAGTGAGGTGGCTAATGAGCCAGGTTAATGAGGTCCCAGTTCAGTGGCTGCTCTCAGGAGCAGAGGCTCACCCCATGGCAGAAGAAGCAGCTCTGGGCTGGGCTCCGGTGGCAGCAGCGAATTCCCTCCCCCAGGCAGCAGCTCTGGCCATCCTCCTCCAAAATTGAGAAAGAACGCCAGCAACTGCCCCAGCCTCGTCCTTTATCTGCCCAATTCTCACAGTATCTCCCCCCTTGGAGAGAAACTCCCAGGTAACAGAAGTGTGACCAGATACCCTCCTCTCCTGAGCTTGATCACTTCTTTTTGTTTCTTAAATACCCAGTCGTGTTTCCTAGAAACTTATGGGAAGAAATTCTCTAAGTAAAAAGGAAGGAAAGGAAAGAAACCTAACCCCCAACAGGTAAATATATGACCATGCAAACAAATTGAATACTTTCCATGGAAGTTGAAGACCAAATTAAAAATTTCCCTTCATTGTGTCAAAGGTATAAAGATTCAGGACTATTCCAAAGACTGTGAATTTCTGGGCAGTCATTTCAGCATGGTTCTTGAATGCATCCAGAGACCTCTGGAGAGGGAAACAGACCTTGGGTCAAGCTTCACCTGCCCTTGTAGACTTGCAGGGTCTAGCAAATATAACATGTAAGGAGGATCTGGGTAAGTAGACAGGACACAACACAGTCAGGAAACTACATGACAAAATCATAATTTGTAATTTCTGATTGCTTTTTGTTAGAGCAGCTTTCTGAGGCCTCAACTATCAACACATCTCCGTCATATCCAGCACTGAACATATTTGTAATTGGACACTGTTCTTGTTCTGCAGTCTATAGCAATAAAGGCAAGTAATATATTAGCTGTTATACAGATGGAGGACTGGGAGATTAAATATCTTGTCCAGGGTCAAAAAGGAAATGTGTGACAGGTCTGGGACTTGTGAACCTGGAAATGTCGAGTTGAAGGCCTCAGCTGTGGGCTGTATATTTACCCCTGAGTGTTAGCTGACTGCACATTTAACAAAACACTCCAAAGGACACCAATATGTTATTGCTCCTATTGGAAAATGACTGGCCAACCATGTTTCTTCTGACAAGTGGCCAATCTTGCCTGGGCAAACTATTCAGTTTTGATAAATTGTACAAAGTAATTTGAAAAATAGATTATTTAGTCTTCTGAGTATGCTTACATAGATGCTTCACAGAACAAACTATGTCTCCTTCTTGTAAATATTAATAAATAATGTTTTTTACATTTCACTTAGGAGCACCCAAACAGGCAAGAAATAACCATGACTGCAAAGCTGAGCTACTAACTCAGTTCAATGCCATCAAAAGAGTTTTTGTCAACACTGAGTTGAGGCAGTTAAAAAAGATGGACTAAGTATAAGAAGGGATTTTGCCTTATTTGAACTACAGAGCTCCTCCTTTAGCTTAATAAAAGAAGAAATGCTTTGGGAATCAATGACCCAGGTTGTGGCTCCATTAGTAGTTTGGCCCAATTTTAATTAGCTGATGACGTGCGCACTATCGTTTGCTAATAAAGAGTGTAATGATTTTAGATGGATGTTGCTATAAAGGCCCCAAATTTTACATGTGCACTGTCCAACTTTAAGCCTTCTGGTCTCTTCTGGGTCATCTCCACTTCTAGTGGGAATCCTGAAACGCTGTTGAGGTTTGAATGCAGCAGAGATGCTGAGCGAGGAGCTTTTCTGACTGGTGCTGTGCTGCAGTGGCTTTTGACAGCAGGATACCCAAACTCTCCCTGTAATTAACTGTGTACTGAGGGTCCATTAGAAAGGTGTGTGATGACCCTAGGCCACAGATTTCTGGCTTTACCATGGCCCTGGAAATATCAGGTTAGTCATGAAATAATTTCAGTTTACACCATGTGACTAAAATCGAGACAAACCTTTTAATACCCTGAGTAGCAGGGCAGGAGGTCAAAGAAGATAGAATAGATGATGCTTTTTCAGAGTGTGATTAATTCTTTTCCATGTAGAAAAAAAAAAAAAAAAAAAAAAAAAAAAAAGAGGAGTAAATATTAATCAGAGCACTTGAAATTAATAAATTCTTTTTAGTAGTTTCATAGTCACTTTCTTCTGTAGCGTTATTGTCTCTTCTTCTGCGCAACAAATGAGGGAGTCTATAATTTGATATTGAGTGGGATTTGCACCTTATTGAAGTTATTTTGCTGTTTAATAGAGGTACAATACAGAAGTTCTTGTAGGAAAAGGAAATCCAAAACACCCCAGAAAGACAAATTGAGGCAAATCTAACATGCATGAGTTAAAAACTATGGGTCCTCCACTAAATCTGTTTTTTGAAAATAAAGAGAGTGTGTATATGTGTATGTGTGAATTAAGAAGGTCCTATTTCTTTTCTTAGCAACATCACAAAAATATGGAACAACTCAGGTTGGAGGGAAACTCATAAGATTGTCTAGTCCAAACTTTCATGGGAAAGAGAATCAAGGACATCATCTAGTACCCTGTCCAATTGCATCTTGAAAACTTCCAGTCATAGGAATTCTACTACATCCCTGGGTAAAAATGCTTTATCAAAAATGCAATCAAATGCATTTTAAAATCCCTGTTTACCCTGTTTACACATCTGAACATAAAGGGAATAAAAGTGAAATGCCTAGTGAGATATTCTGGATCTGATTGAGCATAATGATCCCCGCACTAAGGAACAGAGAAGATTTAGTATATTATCAGTGCCAGAGGGCCTTACCTTCCTCAAGGTATCTTCTTGTTTCCTCTCTCCACTCTTAAGTTTCAATTTGTGCTTACTTTAGAGGATTTCCTGTCTCTCAGAAAAGCCTACTTGTGGCCTACTTGTTCCCCTATAATCACGTTGCACACGGAACTTAACTAGGTGGTTTACCAAGTCCTGTGGGCTTGCTCGTCATAGAAGAAAACCAAATTCAGAGTTAATGCTCTTGGGACTGGCGGCTCTAAACAGCCCATTGTCAGACTGATCTGCTCCTAAAATCCCTAAATGGGTGTAGGAAGCCCCTTGGAGTGTTTAATGATAATGTGGTTTTCCTCTTTCATTAACTTTTGTGTACAAATAGCTATCATGCTCACTGGATACTAAGCACTTTACTGCCCATCTACATCCACGTCAATGCTACTTAAGGCTAATCACATACTAACTACATCTCCCAGTGACAAAGCTGCATCCCCACTCTGTCTGTATTGATCTCCCATCAGTCATTTGTAAGTGACCGTGGTAGACATGGGCCTTGGGCATTTTTCCAATACAAAAGCCACTTAACATTAAAATTGCAGAATCTCTTTTGGCCATTTTACAAGTCTTTATCAAAAGCGTATAAAAACCTACCTTTAATCATAACTACTCTATGAATTTTTTTCACCTTTGACCATTGACTCCTTTAAGATAATGAGAGCATTTGTGCACCAGACTGTCCTTCTTGAAGTTTTATTCATTGCCTGAGAGGGCCACAAGAAGCAGTGGCAAAAAATGCTGGAAAGGAAATACTTTTGCAGCAGTGTTTGTTTCATTTTAACAATAGCAACTCTAAAAAGGGTCATAATCAGTCATCTATATGCCCTTTGGGTCATGTGCCCATCACTTTACCTCATTCAGGTGAGCAGGCAATAGGGCTGCCTTTCTGTTCCCAGTCCTTTGCCATGTACCCTTGTGCTTCTTGGCATGGAGACCATGTTTGTTTTGAATGTCTATGTGAAAAGCCAAACTAGTACAAATTCTTTTGCTCTATCACTGCCACATATGAACACTGAATATATAATTTCAGACACTTTGTGGTTGTTGGATCTTGTTCAGGAGGATAGATGAGAATTTTAATTGCATAATTCTGCCATCCTTTCTTTTCTGCACTGTTTCAAGTTCTTTCTAATTTGAAGATACATCTATGGCTTCAGAACAAGCTTAACAACTGTCTTTTTTGAAGTTCAGTACTTGCCCAACTAAATCAGCTTGTAACATAGCTTGACTGTGCTCAAGTAGCAACTATTTTAACAACTGCTCTGGTTGTGTGCAAGGCTGTTCACACTGGCCCATAGAAATTATTAAAAAATATTTGTGGTGGAAATCTGCATTGTTCGCATACAAGCCTGTAAGGTCTCCTCCTTGCTAGAGCTACAACTTGCTTTATTTGTTGGACTCTGAAACTTTAAACAAACTTTCACAGACAAGTCTGACTTTATTCCCATAAGAGGATTCTTCAGTGCATTTGAAGGGCCATATGTTGAGTTGACACTATCAACTATAGGCAATATGCCAACGAAGTACTCAGGCAGGCAGCTTTTCCTGAGCTCCCATACTATCTTTTTTTGACTATCTATTTTGATTTGTGTCTCATAAAATGCATCAATTACATATATAAGGAGAATTTCTCCACAGGATGTTAATGGAGTAGTGTACAGTAAAAGGTCAAAAGCACTGTGACTGATCCTCTCAGAATAACATCCAGGAAAAGCTTTCCTAAAAAAGATAAAGTATTTATACTAACGATAGCAAAATACTAATGTCACTTTGGAGTCTATTTGTCTAAATAAATGGCTCTCAGCATTTTTCACTCAGTGTGTTGCTTCTTAGGACTAAGACCAACCTGTCTGGTCCAAATTTCACAGATTTTCTACATGTGGCATGTCTGGCTATATGAAAACAGGTCTGATAGGATGCCGGGATAGTATAAAGGAAGCAAGATTAAAATGAACTCACCTAATGCAATGTGTTAGCTTCTTGCTGCATTGTTTTGTGTCTGGCAGTATCACTGCTATACAGTGGCAATGTTGTGTTAGTAAATTCAATCAGGCCAGCGACTACAGACAGAAAAAGAGAGGTGTTCTCAGCACCCATGCCAAGCACTAAATTTGGTGGAAATTTGTGTGTGACTTGAATCAGTGTTTCTGTTCCTTTAGTAACCTCAGAGAAACCTGTGCTGAAAAATGATTATGGTTGTAATCACATTGTAGATGGTTCATCTGGTGATGAAAGTAACTCTGTGATGGGGCATTAACAGCCTTGGATCACACTCCCTGAGGTGCTGGACTGAAGCATGCCAATTGGCCAGAATCTTGTGCCTGACTTAGCTATTTTGGACAGTAACTTTGAAATTTCACGATGGACAGCTAGAAAATATTTTTTTAAGCCATTGCAGTTGCAATACATATATAGTACTAATCCAACTTACAAACAATTTTATTTCTTCCAGACTTTAATTAAGCACGTAATCAATTTACCACATTTTATATATATATATATATATATATATATATATATATATAAAATTATTGACGGTATTTCTTAAGCTGTTTTTTAATAAACGAAGGAAGGTAAGTAACCTAAGTGACTCTTACCTGGGTTATAAGGTAATTAATGGGTTTTATAACAAGCCCAGCCATCATCTGTGTGATCTGGGGAACTGTGGGGAACTTTTTAGAGTCTGTGAGAACTCTAAAAAATTCTGGATAAAGGACAGGATAAAAGACAAGACCCCACCTTATGGAAACTAGCTGTAAACAGAATTTGTCAGGTTGGATGGATTTTGAGGCTCCTCTCAGAACTTATATTTGTCCCAGAGAGAGGAAAATCAGGCTCCTGGGGTATTGGAATCAGAACTCAAAAACTTTTAAAAAGAAGCACAAAAAGACTGCAGCTTTTGTATGAGAAACAGTGCAGAAAAAGCAATTTACACTAAAGCCATCATGGGGAATTTCCAAGAGAGACACATTCCAAGAGATGATGAATGGAGAGATATAAGCAACATTCATAGAGGGGAATCAGAATGCAAAATGTTACAAGAAGAAAAATAAAACTTTTGATACCAAAAGAAATGGGAGAAATTGAGACAGGGATACAGAAGAGAAAAGAGGAATTTCCTTGTTAAATTGAGATACACATTTTTTTAACTTTCTTCATTTGCTGCACATTCAGAGGGACAGATGATCTCAGCTGATGCCAAACCAGAATAAATTCTTCTGCTCCTCTTCCTTTAAGATGCTGAGGGAGATCTATCAGCATCTGCTGCAGTAGAGAAAACTTTTCTCAACAAAGAAAATGACTGTCAGGGAGGTTGATTATGGGAATGGTACCTACCTGGGTGTGGCTAAGAGTCTGGACTGATGAGTCTTCATCCACCTGGGAAACTCTAACCATACCAGTTAAGATATCCCAACCTTCACTGAAATGAACAGATATACATCCCAGTGTGTACCCTGCCTCAATGTTTGACTCCTTTGGAGAACAAAAGAGTGGCATTTATTGCAAGTGAACTTCAAAAGTTATTGCTCAATCAATGTATTCCATTGGAATCTTACTAGGCAACTTACAACAATTATGAAATAATTATATGTTGTTTTAATTTTCCCATTTTAGATCCCTCCTTTCAAACATAAATAATTTCTTGCCTTCTTTCTTCCATGGGCTTATTTTAAATAGATAAACTTTGGATTGCAGTTGTTGCATCCATAGAATCTTAATGCCTAACCTCAAAAATCTAAATGCTAAATAAAGTCTTTCCCTTCAGAGCTCTAACTATATCCATTTCTCTGTTTTATTTCTGTTAGGCTTTTTTCATTCTTCCACAAAAGAATAAGTAAATCCTCATTATCCAGAATCAGTTGAGGCTTGTCTATATAAAGAATATATTGTGGTTTTTTGTGAGCCTGTGTGTGTGCAGAACTGCACTGCATTAGCATTCCTGAATGCAGGTTTTTTAATGTATTAATCTTAGGAAGGTAAAATCAACATTCAAATGGTAATTATTTAGGAAGTAAATTGATCAATTTGTCCTAAGCTCCATGAAGATGAACTGAGGTCAATCCACTTTGCCTATTAAGATTTTGAAGATATCTGATTGGATTACTTTCACAGTAAGTGCCTGTTTTCTGCTGAGGTTTAGGGAAACAACAAAAAAAAAACAAACAAGAAAAAAAAATATAGACAAACATAGCTTTAATGTTAGACCTTAGGAAAAACAAACTTTTCATGTAAGCACAATTTTCCTGGTCCCAGCAAGATGTCCATGTAAATAACCTCTGTGTTATTAGCTTTTAGTACTACAGTTCTCCCTGTGGTGAAAGTGAAATGGTTGGCAACTAAACAGAGTTGAGCTGTCGTGGTTCTATGGCCCTATATATATATTCTGAGTTATTTTTAAGGCTTGGGAATGTGTAGATGAGCAACTACAATCTACATGGAAGAGAGACTGAAAGAACTTACAGGCAAGCTATTCAGACAACATTGAAATTTCAAAACTGAGCATGGTGAATTTTTTAAACTCATTACTAAACAAGGTTTAGCATTACTAAACAAGGTTATTGCCAAAATAATAGTCTATGAGTCTTAGAATTATCACATAAAGTGTTAGGGTAGAAACACGTATTTTGTGGTGGCAAATCACTAGACCACATGAATTAAAATTCCATAAAATCAAAACTTTTCTTTCATTTCAAGAAAAGTACATTTTGTAGAACAACAGACAGGTAGGCATAATGTGTCTCACTAGTAATTCTTTCTAGCTCTTCAGCTTGAAATATCCTCAGTTCAAAAATGGTCCTGTGCAAGTCAAAGAGTTGGACTCAATGATCCTTGTGGGTCCCCTCTCAACTCAGCATATTCTGTGATTCTATGATTTTTTCCCACTGTCTCACCCGTCTTCTAGAGGTATTTTCCAGATGGTAAAGATTCGTTGGGTCTTAAACATTTATTTTGAGAGTATAATAAAAGTATGGTAACTTAATATGGATTTTCCTAATGATTCTCTGACGTAAAGCACTTCATATATAAGAAAATGAGTACGAGCAGTAACTCATTTCATATAGTGTTTTTCAGCTCATCATTGTCCTCATGGTTTGAACAGGTGGCTTGATGTGGGAGCTGGACCAGCTGGGATGGACAGTGACTTGGCCTTGACTGAATACACAGGAGGCATCAATCTGAGACCAGGGGAAACAGGATGCTAAGGAGGGTAACATCTAGCTAAGCTATGGAGAAGTGAATGGAATCATGGGAAAGGTTATGTTAACATGTTCATGCCAAATAAGGTGATGTTCTGAGTTCTTGTCAGTGATTGGTTAGCTATGTTCTCCATATAAGGTAATGGTTGTAGTTCTTGTTGTTCATTGGTTCCCTGCCCTCAGCCAACACTGTATATATTGTCGTGTTTTCCCCATTTCGAGGTCTTCAAAGTAACCCTATATTGCATGCTGCTTATCCCTTTATTTGTACATTATTAAAGTTTTACTTTCTGGGTTTACTTCATCGTTCCTGCTTCTTCATCGCCAATGTTAGCTGATGTTCCCGCAGGCAGGCTGTGTCACAAGTCCTTGTTGCCCTTGTTGTCCTTGTTGTCAAGGATCCATTGCTGCTCCTGGGGCTGGACTGGGCAGCAGCAACTTGAAGATTAATTTCTTGGGATTCCTGTTGCATCCCGGGTTTGGGTTCAGATTAGGGGTTCTGGTCTTTATTAGTTTGCCGGTTCTGTGTACCCTTGTGCATCCCCCATGTTTTCCCCCTCCACGGTGGTCAGCTCCAGGCTGCCTGCCATTGGAGCTTCCCCCTGTCACTCTTGGAACCACTCCCTGCCTACTCCTGAGGATTCCGTGCCTGTCACCCCATTCCCGTGATCCCACTTGCCCTGAAGCCCCATGTCCGCCCCCGCCATATTCCCGTTGGTCACTGTGGCACACGTCATTGCCACGGCATCTGTATTCATTGGGCGGGAGGACTCCCCGTCCTCCCTGTCCCACCCCTATATCATCCCGCTCCCACCTCAGTCCCAGGGCCACTTTCGTCCACGCGAGGTTGGGAGCGGACTGCAGCTTCTCCATCGCGGCTCTCGCGGCCAATAAAGCATCCAGCCGCCACGTGGACGGATTTGGACATTTTCCCTGCCTCTTCGTTTCCTCCCTTGCACCGACGGCAAAGCACGGCCAGCCCACCCCGGAGCGCGGAAGCAGAAGAGCCCGGAAGTAGCGACAAGCGCCAGCCCCAACGAGAAGCCGAGGCGCCCAAGCCGGGCACTCGGGAGCTGACTGGGGCCGAGAAAAATAACGCACTGCCACTGATTCCCAAATTATCTGCCTTGGACTTGATTTCAATATCAAGTTTGTGGAAGCTAAAGAAGACTGGTGGACACTGCAGAATTTTTCAAGACAGGGTAAGTTTCACCATTTAGGAAACCATTTAGTTGTCTATATGCTCACTAAAACACAGAATCACAGAATAAGGTAAGCTGGAAGGGACCAAGAAGGATCATCAAGCACATCTCCAGGCTCTGCACAGGACAGCCCCAAGAGTCACAACTTGTGCCTGAGAGCATTGTCCAAATTATCCTTGAACTCTGGCAGGCTGGTGCTGTGACCACTTTGCTGGGGAGCCTGTTCCAATGCCCAAACACCCTCTGCGTGAATAATCTTTGTATAGTATCAAACCCAAGCCTCCCCTGTCACAACTTCAGGCCATTGGGTCCTGTCACTAGTCCTTTCACAGGTAAGAGATCAGTGCCTGCCCCTCAACTTCCTCTCATGAGGAAGTTGTAACTGCAATGAGGTCTCCCTTCAGTCTCCTCCATATTTGTTCTCCAGGCTGAACAGACCAAGTGACCTCAGCTTCTCCTCATATGACTTCCCCTCACGGCCTTTCACTATCTTCATTTCACTCCTTTGGACACACTCTAATAGTTTAATATTTTATATTGTGGCACCCAAAACTGCCCCCAGCACTCGAGCTGAGGCTGCCCTGGTGCAGAGCAGAGCAGGACAATCCCCTCTCTTGCCTGGTTAGCGATGCTGTGACTCATGCATTCCAGGACAGGCTTGGCCGTCCTGGCTGCCAGGGCACTGCTGACTCAGGTTCAACTTGCCATTGACCAGAGCCTCCAGGTCCCTTTCCATGGTACTGCTTTCCAGCATCTCATTCCCCAGTACACCCATTGTTGCTGTGTCCTGGGTGCAGAATCTTTCACTTGCTCTTTTTGAACTTCACATTGTTGGTGATTACCCAGTCCTCCACTTTGTTGAGGTGTCTTGCAGGGCCTCCCTGTCTTTGAGGGAGTCAACAGCTCCTCACAGTTTTGTATTGTCTGTAAACTTGCTTAGCATCCCTTCTAGACCTGAACCTGCATTGTAGTGCAGAAGCATATGGACTGAGAACCCTGCAGGATAATTAGTCAAAGCACAATTAGTCAAGGATCTGTTAAAGATGAGGGCTGGAAACAGTCACTGCACATAGCAGGAGGCAGGTTCCTCCTCCTCAGAATTTGGTAAGTGGGACTGATACCTTCTACAGCAGGTCTGAGGCTCTGGAACTAGAAGGCCAGACACAGTCTCAAGCTACATCAGGGAAGGTATAGGTATTAGGAAAACAATTTTCACTGAAAGAATAATAAAGTACTGGAGTTGTCTTCCCAGGGAGGTGGTAGAATCACCATCTCTGGATGTGTTTAAAAAAAGACTGGACATGGCACTTGGTGCTATAGTCTAGTTGAGGTGTTAAGGCATAGGTTGGACTTGATGATCTTAGAGGTCTCTTCCAACCTCATTATTCTGTGATTCTGTGTACAGATGAGGTGGGAGATCCTTCTGAGACAGTGGGGCCTCCTAAAACAATACCACCTGTACCCTGCATCAAGACCTGCTCTGTTAACAGGAGAAGAAGGGTAGTTATAATAGGAGAGTCCCTTCTAAGGGGAGCAGAAGTCCTGATAAGCAGGCTGGACCCAACTCACAGAGAAGTCTGCTGTCTCCCAGGGGCTCAGAGAAGGGACATTACTGGAAAACTTTCCAGTCTAGTAAGGCCCTCTGAATACTATCCACTATTGGTTGTTTAAACTGGCAGGGAAGAAATACCAAAGAGAAGACTGAGGACTATCAAAGGAGGCTTTGGGGCCCTGGAACAACTGGGAGAGGGATCAGGACCCCAGGTAGTGATTTTCTTGATTCTTCCAGTTACAAGGAATAATACTGATAGTAATAGGCAGATCTATCAGGTTGATGTGTGGCCCCAAAGTTGGTCTCAGTGGAAACATTGGTTTCCTGCTGATTTCTGGTCTCATTTATGGCAAGAATGAAAATCAGTGATGTTAAAGGATCTCATTTTATGGCAGTGACATTCTCTTGTCCCATCAAATGTGTTGTCTTGTGCAGCTGCAGCTGGAAAAGTTGTGTAAGCTGAAAAGTGAGCTATACACAAACAGGTGGCTTCAGTCACTGTCTGGGTCTTCAAAAACTATTGGTTTCTCGAGGTCGGGATTGAAGGCACTTGAGACAGTATTTCATGTTTGGGCTCAGGTGTTTATTATTTCTTATCTATGTTACAGTCTCACTACTGTTAGTTTGGCAGCTTTTTCATTAGCACGGCACAAAAGGGCTAACTAACTCTTGTTACAAGGTCTTTTTAAAACTAAACTACCCAATTAAGAAAGGACACCTAGATTATATTCCCTTTTAACCCAATAACTGATCTCCCAAAGTCCACAATGCGGACTTTTCTGTCCAATCACAAAACATCACCCAAACCAATGAAGAAGAACGAAGAAGAAGGTAAAGAAGAACAAACTGCCTCTGCCCTAAAACCTCCATTTTGATTAATATTTATTTGTATATTCTAAAATCCCAAGCTTGGAGTTTTCCACCTTGTGATATTACAGACTTCTAACCAACTACACACTTGTAGTCCCAGTGCTATTAATCAATTTTAAAGCCTGTTCTACAACATCAGGTCAAATGTAGTGTTCTCTTGTGGGTCTGTGCCTTTAAGCACAGAAAGTTTAAAACTCTCAGCATCCAGGATTCCAATAAAAACCCAACATTTTTAATGATTTCCATGGTAAGACTTCTTGTCTGTATGCAATCTGCAGGATAATACATTCCACACAGGATCAGAGTCCTGGTATCAGGTAGGCAGTTTCCAGCAACTTTGGGAAAGAAACACAGGTGCATAAATATGGTAAGAGCTGGGGTCCAAGTGTAATCTCTAGGCACCAAGGGGGCTTGGACTGTGAAATACTCCTGATCTTCAGTGAATATACAGTCCTTGTATTTCATGGAAATTGAGAAATCTTTTGAGATGTGCAGTTCATAATCATAAGGCCAGATGTATTTATAACTTCCTTTCAGAATCAATAAGGAGAGATAATTATTTTATTTTGGAAATGCACAATTTTCATTGAGTGTTTTTTTTTTTTTTTTTCCTGTGAGGTATTAAGAGTACACTTGTTTCCCAGGTATATATAAAGAATACTAGGAAAAGATATGGTGATTCTTCCACGGTAAAAAAAAGAGATTCTCAGTTTTAGTGTGAATTTTACTGCTTTTTTTTTGGAGTCTATCTTTGCAGTATAATCCTAGCATTTGTCTGTCTTTCAGTTCTTTCCTTTCAATGAGCTCAAGTCTCATCAAGTTTTAAAACAATGGTCCAGCTAAAGAAAGATGACAGAAAGGAAAATTTTGTGCTACTATAGGGATCCATCATAATGGTAACATTTCCATGGAAATTTATAGCAGTAACTTTTGGCCTTCTTAAGATATTTTATAAGACATTAGGATATGTGGTGTATAGAGACAGTAGGAACAGATATTCTTGTGACCCCTCTGGACTACACATATTCTGGGGGGGCTAATATAAAATATTGATACAATCTTCCCTATATCTAAGTCCCAAACCTATTTTTCAGTATTTTTATGAATCAAAACACTCCATATTCCTTGTACAGTTTCACTGCCTTCCAGGTTGAATTTTGCTTAATAATAGTGAGCTCCAGCCTGGTGGCAATGGAAAAATTCCAAATAACCTTTGACTTTACAATAAGAGACTTTGGTGAGTAGAGCAGTACATCAAATATTTCTGTGTGAATGTACCATTGAGTAATCACTGGAGTAGTATTTGGAGATTGTCTTTAGACAGTTCAGTTGTAGATTTGAATGTCAGCATTATCATATTTGAATCCCTATCCTGCATAGTGATGGCCTCAAGGAAAGCAACAGGACTAATGGAAAAATCAGTTTTGTACCTTTTATTTGCAAAACAGTTGTTTTCATACAGAGGCCAATCAAAGATTCTCAAGGAAATAAAATTTTTTTGGTGCTCCATGGATGAGGAATTATGGTATAGAGAGGAGGAAAACTGGAGCAAAACCAGGAACCCAGGAACAGAATGTATGTGCATGTGTGCAGGAAACTATGAACTCAGACAAGATGTGATTTGAGAAAGGTTACTGAATCTCTGAATCCATCTTTCTTCCAGACGAGTATATTCCCTAGCAGAATTTCATGTGGAGGGATGTTGAGGTGCGTCAATTTATTAAGTTGAATGTTCTGTTACATGTTCTAGTACAATGGTATGTTCCAATGTCCCCCAGGTTAGTACAGTTGGCTGTTTCCCGATGTTACGCCCTCCTACCCAGATGTCCCTCAAAGAATCCCCTCCCTTCTTTCCAGATTCTTCCCTTCCTGTCAAGGCAACCAGGCCCCTTTGCCCTGTCTGTCAGCCTAAAACCCTACCCTTTGTTCCAGGAAGTTCCCTGTCCCTCACTCTCAGGTCCAATCCCTATCCGGACCCTCTCTCCTCCCCTTGTTCTGATTCATTGTAGCCCTAAAAGCCACACCTTGAAGATTGATCATTGGTTGCCTTTTTGTGTCCACTCCGTTTTGCAAGATTTTAAAAACCCGTGCACAGGTGTGCTTGGGGTTTTTTTCTGCTTGTGTTCCCCTCCGGCACTCTTCTCCTGTGGACCCTACCCTCGTCTTTCCCAATCAACCTGCTGGACTTTACACCACTCCTGTCTCCTTCATCTGGTCTCTGTTGTGCCTCCAGGGGTCTCAAGTGCTGGGCATTTGGTTCAGAGGTTCTGGCTTGGGCAAAACCCTAGCTCAGCCAGTTCCCCATTCTTGCCATTGCCCCCGGAACATCGTGGAGCTAGCCTGGGCTCCAGAGGACAGTGGCAGAGGGAGAGACAGGAGAGAGAAGAGAAAGGCAAAAAACCCGATGCCATTCCTAGTTACCATTCATAAAAATCCACTTACTTAACATTAAAATTTAAGAAATAAGGCTTAAGGGAATACTTGAAGTTCAAATGAGCTGAGTTCCCTTTCCTGTGTCCTGCCTAACTGACTGTTGCATGGCAAGGACAAGAGAGGACTTCCAATGAGGCAATTCCAACTGTTGCAAACAGCAAAGATTGGCCAGGTTGTGAAGATAGACCTAAACTACCTCATGCTTATTTGTCTTAGAATCATAGAATCATAGAATGGTTTGCATTGGAAGGGACCTTGAAGTTCCTCTTGTTCCAAACCCCTGCACTGGGCAGGGATACCTGCAGTAGACCAGGTTGTTCATAGCCCAATCCAGCCTGGCTTTGAACACTTTCAGGAATGGAGCATCTACAGCCTCTCTGGGCAAGATGTGCTAGTGTCTTACAACCATTGTAGTAAAGAATTTTTTTCCTAATATCTAATCTAAACCTACTCTCTTTCAGTTTAAAGCCATTACCCTTGTCCTATCATTACATGCCCTTGTGAAATCTTCCTTTCCAGCTTGTCCTATGGGCATGAGAGAAGATTACTTTAATGGGAAATGTGATTATCAACTACAAAGAGGATTAGGCACAGCTCCTGTTACAACAGAGAGAAAAATTCACAAAGTAATTTGCAAATTGTAAAAATCAGTATTTGGAACAATTCTTTGGTTGGAGGACTATCTGTTATGAGAAGATGACGTGTACAATGGTATTGACCAGAAAACTGCTCAGGAATAGACAGGATCATCTTTTCAGTTCATAAGCTCTTATTTTTTGTAAAAGACTATTTATAGAAGTTACAGGAGTTCCTTCGGGTTCTGCCT
Source organism: Vidua macroura (assembly GCF_024509145.1). NCBI lineage: Eukaryota > Metazoa > Chordata > Aves > Passeriformes > Viduidae > Vidua > Vidua macroura. Next base: position 95,522,996 of record NC_071571.1, read on the forward strand.
TTCTCTATTTCTTGTCTAACTTATACTAATAAATTTGGGAAAAGATATTTTGTATTATTTGGGAGTGATAAGGGAAATCAAGTGATACATGGGCAAATATGGAAAACAGTGAATGTGGGAAAGGGAGGATGGAGTTCAGTCTCTTTTTGAAACATTTCTGTATTCAACCTGGGATACTTTATGAAATAATTTAAATTCTTTCTTACATTTGTAGTCTTTTTAGGCTATGAATACATCTGATAAAAATTTTACTTCTATAATCATACTCAGTTTTCCTGAATTTTCAAAGGTATTTATAAATTTCTTTTGTATGTGCAGGCAAACTATCAATAACAGGCTGCAAGGTTTTGTCTTGTTGCTGAACCTCTGGCAACTTATTGTACACCTTGGAAAGCTCCCTATTCAGTTTTTGGGAACACTGGAAGGTAGTACAATGTATGGTTTCCAAATTTTCCCAAACGAGCACAGGAGAAATAAAAGGCCTATTTGTCCACATCATTAAACCCCTTTGCAGTCTGGTACAATTGGCAGACTCTTCTCCAGAGAGAGTCAGAACAAAAACTGCATGGGTTTTTTTAGGTCAGGTTGGAAGCAGGCTGGCAGAGCTGTGTCAGACAACTTCTATGTGCTCCTGAATTCAGGGGTTCAATCCTGAGATGTTCTCAGCAATCTGAGTCCCACAAAAAACAAACCTATGCCTATCTTATTTTCAGGATTATTATATTCCCTTGCAAATCTGTATATTTAAAAGCTGTGAAATGTTCACTATGAGTTTTGCACTTTTATTACTCTCTTTACTATCTTCTATTCTTATTGACATTGTATGACTTTGTTAATAACATAGTCTTGGTCTTGCCTCTTTGACTTTTTTTGAAAGTGAGGGAAAGATATTTTATATTGCCAGAGCACTAGAACTCAGCAGAATTATGTGAATAATTTTTTTTAATGGAAAGCATATAATACAAGGCAAGTCCTTCCTTTAGCAATATTGATATTCCTCTTGTGCAGCCCCAAGCCCATTTGTATAATGCCAATTTTGTATTACCTTGCTTGCTGTTTTTATTATCCACAGAATACAAGTTAACCTCTTGTGTTGAGGAAAGACTTGGCAAACATAGCCAAGACTGGGACAATGCGGTACAGAAAGTCTCTCTATTTCAAAGAACTTTGAATAAATACATATTTTTAATTATTCTTTGAACATCACCTTCCCTGTTTTACCCCTTGTTGGTTTAGGCAGAAGTAGGTCAAAGTAGGTCTAGATTTCATGGTTCCTGATGCTAAGGGTCCTATTTGATTACTTAAATCACAAACACCAGTTATATTGTTAGAATAGATTTAGCTTCAGCATTATTTGTAAAATAACGCCCTGCAAGAATGGAAAGGACTTTTAAAACAGAATTTAAAGTGAAGAGCATGATTTTTTCCATGAACTTTTATGTAAGATTCAGTAAGTTTTGTTAGATTTCAGTAAGTTTTATTCTTATGTGGAAACTTTTGAAGGGCAACCATGAAAATGTCCATGTATTGAAACCACTGTTCAAAGCAGAAGCCATGCTGGCAGCTCTGTGCCATGTTGGCTGCCACTGGCAAGAGGGTGCCAAGAAAAGTCTGTGCTGTGTAGCAGACCCCAGGCACAGGGGCTTGCCTGGGTCTTGTGAGGCACACCTGGCGCTGTGCTGCCCGGCAGCACATGAGAGCATGGCACTGTTAGAGCTACCCAAGACCTCCTATCAGGTACCAGCCCAGCCTCCATTCTTTCCCAGAGCAGAAGGCCAGCTCTTCTCCCCTTGTGCAGACAGACATGTCTTGATTTGCTTCCCTGATGAGGGCTTTGGCTTCAAAGTGACACAGGGGTGTTGAAAAACAACCTCAGTGGGGAGCACCAGGTGTATGGCCACCTTGCTATGTTTTTAACAGATCCCTTGTACTGTATTTTCTATGTTGAATGGTTTTGACCTTCCTAGACAACTGGTTCTGCCCAACTTCAGGTAGGAGGGTGAACAGCTCTCACGTCAGTTTCTGTCCTTAGTGGCAGCAAAGTATGTAAGAAAAGCTGGAAAAAACTGCTGAACCCCCAGACACAACATAACGAAGTACATATGCAACAAGACACCAGGTATGCATACAATGAATCAGTTCCTTACATGTCTTCCTTGACCGGGGGAACTGTGGGCTTACTGCATTCTTTTTCAAGCATGAAGACTGCCTGCGAGATAATTCTGAGTACCTGAATTCATTAATGCTGTTGCACAGAATAGAAATATATGGAACAAATCAAATATACTTGCTCCTTTCCAAACCAACCCTATACAGCTATTTGAAATGCTTATATACATATTTTTGTGTGCTCGTTTGTTTATGTGCCTGCTCATGTGTCTTTAGCAGTCCTGTAGAATGATAGAATTTTTCTTAAAAAAACTCACTTGTAGGCTTGTACTTATCATGTTCCTGTATTACTGTGCCTTTTTTTTTACAAAACCTCATAGCTTATAAATTACCATAAGATTAAACCAGATATTGCTAATGTATTTTAAACAGTTGTTAAATTACCAAAGTTGGTTGATCCCCTCCTTGAAATTTGCTGATCCTAACTTTAAATGGCTCCTAGGTTATTATTTATATCTTTTAAATCTTTTATAGCAGTACATGGGTGCTTTTATGAAACCTGGCGTAACATATTCTAAGAACAAAAGCATATTTATGTAAGTAGCACTGGGAGCTGAGTTGGCAGGTGTTTGCCACAAAGTCTCAACCCCTAAGCATTAGTACTAGGCATCAAGTGCATCCTCAAAAGGTTGTGAGAGCTCTGTTTCTACAGAGAAACTGTTCAGGTTCAAAATGTATTTAGCTGGAAAGAATGACTGGACTTGTGCTATCATCAAGTTTGTGGGCTACAGAAAAAAAGGAGGATTTAGGAATTACATTTGCAACAAATAAACATATACTATAAACAGAAAATCAAGACAGTTGTGGTGGCCAAGGCTTCTCAGAGAAACTGCAACTGTATATAGCTCATGAGAGAGACAGGCAGAATTGTTCTTAGGAAGAAAGCAGTCTGAGATGTATAAAGGAACAGGCAACACCATAGTCTCTCCTCTTGCACAAACCAGACAGGAAAACTGTCCAGCTGGAGGAGATCCAGGGCTGTCCTGCATGAAGACGGGTAGCAGAGGGAGAAAACCCTGTAAAAAGAAAAGGACTTGTCCAGAGCAAGGGTCAGCCATCTTGAGTAAGGGTAGTGAAATCTCACACAGAACTCCAAAGTTTTCCTTGGCTTCTGCTTAAGCCAATGCTTTGCATGAATCTCCTGGAGAAGGTCACCAAGGAATGAGAGTAACTGAGAGTAGGGTAAAATGTGGCTGGAGATTTCCTTTCAGCTTGTATGCACAAAACATGTTGGGGCTTTCAGCTTCTTCTATATGGGAGCACAATCCATGGTTAACATACTTATCAAAGATTACCAGAAAGTCCTTTCAATAACAATACTTTCATTGAAACATGTCATTTCACTGAAAACACACTTTGGAGACAGAAAGTATAGCCAATTCAAGAAGATTTTGTTAGGAAAAGTTTCTGGCTCCAGAACTTCTCTTTAGAGAAGCCAATGCCCCCATGAGCCCCATGATCTGGTGTTCATAGGCTACACCAGTGAAGTGAGAAACATTCATTAAGCCCCTGCTTTCACTGAATGAAATCAGGGTATAAGCACCTTCTCTGACTCAGAGGACAGACTCACGCTTCAGTGCTCATCTCTGGAGGGAAATGGTTGCTGAGAAGTTGCTGTGAGACTTCCTTGGAGAAGGCAGGCAGCATTGCATTAACCCTGCAGTATGGCAAGAGAGACTATGGGCTGGAGTCAGCACAGCCACTTCTTGGCTGAATGTTGCAACTGGGGAGTGTGGTGGTGGTAAGAGATCTTTTTTTATTTTGTTGTTGTGTTGTGATTGGGTTTTTTTTGGTGGTTTGTGTGGGGTTTGTTTTTTGCTTCATATGATTTCTTGTATTTTTAAAGAAAGACTTCAGAGTTTTTGTAAAAGAGGAAAAATTTCCTGTTCTGTTCTTATGGTTACTTACTAGCAAGTGGTAATGTGGTATGTTAAGGGGCTGAACAAAGCGTTCACACATATATGAGATGTGTTAGTACTTTTCTGAAAATGGGACTTATCTTCTGGTGTGTTGGTAGAGGCTTCTCAAAAGGGCTTTATTAGGCTTTAATTGCATGGAAGTGGCATGGTTCTCCACAAGCCATTAATCTCATACTTTTCCTGCAAGTCTCTTCACTGATGGCATACAAAATTCCCAAGAATCCTGCTCTGTTCTATGACTAACATTCTCTCAGTGAAAAGTTCTATTTTAGGCTTATTTGAATTTTTTTTTTCTGTGAGGAAGTATAACTGTTAGTTAATATTCACTGCAATTATATCAAGAAAAATAGTTATTAAAAACCTTCTTTGTAGTTCCAGGTTTCAGTCACCTACTTTTTCTTTCATATTTCTGCCATCATTCACATATTAAATATCAGCCATACTAAGAAAAGATATGAAAGACTTGCTTTTTATGGCTATGATTTTTACTGCAGTAAAAATCCCTGCATGTGTAATTTTACTAGGTTTCATAAGAGTATTCAGGCAGATAACTTCATACGGAGTCTTGCATGCAGTTGTGGTGCCCCACGTTTAAAAAAAGTGAAGATAGATTTCAGAGGATGGCTGCTAGGGTGGTTGGGAGCATGAAAAGCATGTGGATTGAGAGGAATCTAGAAGAGCTTGATTTGCTTGGCCTTCACATAGAGATCAAGAAACAAAATTGTTTCCTGAGTGAAGGAGGACAAACACCAATAAGGAAGATAAGCTGTTTGAGTTAAGTATGATATCAGTGTGCAAAGGGATGAAGAGGAATGGGAAGAAGTTGAGCCTGGAAACTGAAGAAGATTTGTCAAAGACTGTTCTACTCTGAATGCTGGGAACAGTGCTGTACATTTAGAGCAAGCCTGTTTGAGAGAGGGGCTTGTTCTTGCCCCAAGAGGCTCCCTTGGGAGTGCTCTGCTGAGCCCAGTGACAGACCTAGACATGTGTTGTGGGTTAACACTGGGGCGCAACTCAGTCCCACACAGCTGCTTGTTCACATGACATCCTGGTGGGATGGAGGTTGGGAACAGAAGAGTACAAGTGTGGAGATTTGTGAGTTGAGTTCACAGTTTAAGTTAAAAAAAAAAAAAAAAAAAAAAAAAGACAAACAGAAGAAGCAAAGGAAAAAAAAAAAGAAAAACAAAGGATGCAAATCTACCCACAATTGTTCTCTGCCAGCTGACTGATGCCCAGGCAGTTCCTGAGCAATTGCAGCCCTGGAAAACTTCTTCTCCAGCTTTTATTGCAGAGCACAAAGCCATATGGCATGGGGTGTCCCTTTGGTCAGCTGGGGAGCTGTCTCTCAATTTCTTGTGAACTCCTAGCAGTCTGTTCTCTGGTGAGGTAGCATGAGAAGCAGAAAAGGCCTTGACAGTGTAAGCACTGCTCAGCTATAGCTCACACTAGTGTTACTGTGTTATCAACTCTTTTTTCATCATAGAAGCAAAAGAAACACCATGTCAGCTAGAAGAAAATTACCTTTATCCCAGAGAAAACCAGTACATTGTGGATGGATGGATGGATGGATGGATGGATGGATGGATGGATGGATGGATGGATTCCAAAGGCAGGCCTCTCTAATATTATCTAGGTTCTAGGAAGATAATGGCTTGAACTTGCCGTGTGACACCTGCAGTTACCAGCACCTACTAATGGTATGTTATAGAGTTTCAGGTGGTTCCTACCATGGCAACTGGTATCCAGTTCAGTACCTTCACACTTTCAACTGCAGTATGCAAAGGCAATGGAGTTACTTTTATTTTAAACTAAACCTTCCCATTGAGATTGATGGAAAATTGTGATTAAAACTGATGACACAATAAGGCCGCATTTGGCCTATAGAACAGCCTAAACTAGAGACTAGACTAGGCTTACTTTGGGTTAAATTTGTTCCAATCTCTCTTCCAGTGGTGCTGCTACAACACAAGAAAGATCTTCTGATTGGATGGCAAAATGCTCCTTGTTAAAAATTCAAAAATTGTTTGCTTCACAGCTACACTTCAGAAACTGGTGTATCTCCTGTTTGAACTCACAAGCCTGTGGGATTGCCTTCAGTCTGAGCTTTGCTTTCCCTCCTTTACCCAAAATCCACCAGATTTTATATGTCTGTCACTTCATCCTCTTCTTGAGCATCCTTTCTACAGGCAGTTCTTTCTAGTGTTGGCTGAGGTGCATTGGTTTTCTCAACCCTAAGGTCTTGACTTGATGTGTGACAGCCTCAGAGAGACTCAAGTGGCAAGTTTCTCCCAAATCTTACAGCAGTTTTATTATGCCAGAGGAGAAAGGAAAGCACAGAGTGTGCTTTTGCCAGGTTGGGACTAGCTGCTGGTGAAGCCAGTGTAGTGATGCCAACAAGGCCTTTCACTTACAGGAGTGCTTCACTTTCCATTTATACCTGTAAATGTTCTGCTCTTCAAATCCCAGACGTCTCCTACCTTACACCCCCAGAAATTTAGCAAAGCGCATTTATTGTCTCAGGAATATTTTAGATATTTAGCAGATAATTTGATTCTCTGAGAAAGGCATTGACTGCTGCAGCACAGAGGCCAAACCCTCATTGCAGGCAGACAGGCTCCACTTATTTTCCTGGCTCTTCAGATTTACTACTAACACTCTGGCAGACAGTAGTAGTGGATATGATGATGTAGTATTGGAAATAATCCTGGGTTTTAGTAATACCTATACACTGCCAGACAATTATGTCCAAAGAGCCCAGATTTTCTAGAAGTGCTGTTCCACCCCCCCTTCTGTTAGAAACCCTAATTTCCTTCTTGCCCCTCTTCCCTCGCTGTCAGCTCTATCACGTCTCTTGTGGCCAGATCAAGGATGTTTAAATATAGATTCAAAAATTTCTGAGGGAGGAGCAACTCTGGCAAAGCTTTGTGGCCTGAGTGATCTCACTAAACTACTGCTGACTGTTCAGGATCTCTTCCAATACTAGCTGGTCCTTCTTTAAATTTGCCAATTATTTAGAAATTCAGAAATAAAGCTGTAAACAGATGCAATGAAGCTTCTGAGTTTTTTCTGTGCTGGAAAAAAAACCTCTTGCCCCATTTCTTATTCTACTTTTTGCAACTCAATAAGTCTGGTCTCACTTAGTGAACAAAAAAAAATGCTTTTCTAGACTAGCAGGCTTGGTCCTAAACCAGTCACAGCACATGGCATATCTTCAGGGTATGTGGGAGATCTGGTTTCAAGTAAAGGCAAAAAACAGAGTGCTCTTTAAATCTGTATTAGAAGTGGATTAGAGGAATCTATCCCTTCTTTCCTTTTTCTAAAATTGCCTTAAGGCTTTTTTTTTTTTTTCCCATTGGAATACTCATAGCACTAAAGATGTGAGGAGGTATTTCTAATGACTTGAGCTTCTACCATGATCTAGAGTGGTTTTATCCCTCTGTAATTACTTAGATGAAATGAAACAGTCCTGAGCTGTAGCATGGCTGTGATGGCCTGGTAGAATTATTAGTGTAGTTGCTGAAATTTGGGGGGAAACCAGAACCTGGTGTGATTTCCTGAAGTGCTCACACATGGTCAGCTCCTCTTCTGTATGAATTACTAGCACTGATCCTGTGTTACCACTTCAGTCACTTTTATATCCTCAAAATGAGTTTAAGCACTTCTTAGGCCTTGTTCCTGGCCTCATATTCAAGAGTGGATTTCACTCTTTGGCAGTTTCAAGTAACTTAAGCAAGTTTTAGCAAATCAATAAAATATAACTTCTGTTTTCTTCAGAAGAATGGACTGCAGCAGATCTTGCAGATGATCACCATTGTGTAAGAGCAGGCCTTGGCTACACCTACAATGGCTAAAATCATATTAATTTTGGTAGTATTTAATAAGAGACAAAAATCAACACCCAGACTGACATAAATAACAGAAAAGCATAAAAAAAAAAAAAAAAAAAAAAAAGAAAAAAGAAGAAGACCTAAGAGCTGAGGCAAAATGCATTAGACTACTGAAATAGGAAAGTTCAATACTGTGTTGTCATTCCCACAGGACACTTTCACCCATGAAAGCAGAAAATATGTATATGTAGTTGTGTAACTTTCTAAGATGCATATAGCTCTGTAATATGGAGAAATACAGAAATAGTTTTGAGACCGATTGTCTTTGAAGTGTATGAAAATAATGTTAAGAATTACTTAAAACCCTTTAAGGGGTCAGTTATCTTTGGGAATAACTAAAAGTCCATTAGTGACTACATGCTATACATTGTATTAAATCAGCTCTCTTCTTCTCTAAAATTTGCCTTATCAGGTTCTTTTCCTAGGGTGAAATTCATCCCTAGACAAAGTATACGTATGCAATGTTGAGTCTACCATTTAATATAACATCCATAACTCAGTACAAAAAGCTGTGCATATGGCCTTGATAACTATCTACAGTGCGCTGAATTTTCCTTTTGCATACTGATCCAAGGTGAATGACTGTGTCTCATCAACATTTTATTCCTCAGTGCTTTATTAATAACAAATGAGGGACTCATGAATCCATTCAATTAATTAATTTCTTCTTGGTCCCCTTTTCTTGCTTAACAGGTTGATCTGTCTCCAAAATGTACATTTTCTGCATTCCCATTGGACTAATGACATTTAGATAATTTTTTTTACTTTGGAATATAGCCATCCAACTTAAAAGTAAAAAGAGACATTGTACATTTAAAGACAGTGTTAATGCCATTCCCTGCCAGTAAGTCCTGCTGCTGTGAAAATGAACAAGGTTGGGATCTGCCTTCCTTTGAGGTTATTAGACCAGGCATGTCACTGACATGCATGGAGACACTTCCCTTCAGCTATCTTGACTTGTATGGAACTTTATTTAGGTTTTGATTCAAATAACCATTTTTTTCCCAACCAATTTAGGGGTTATAATATCTGCTATTGACCTTCTATTACAACCTGTGAACCATTCTGTTTAATGTGAAATTACATCATGTAAGAAATTCCTTTTTGTCCATTATCTTGGTCACTGACTTGACAGGGCTGTCAGAGAGTCATGGGAGTATAAATCAAAGATGGGACTAAGAAGTGGGGAACTCGAGAGTAATAGGCACAAGACTAACACGGTGATTCCTTCTGTTCCTAAGGCCACAGCAAGAGTGCAATGAAGAATGGACATTAGGTGTTTCTTCCTGGCACTGTGTCAAGTGCAGAATATTTTATGCAAATGAAATATCCTGTTCCGAGAAATAATAGATCTGTAGTGATTTCATTCCCATGTTCGAGCAAGGTTTACATTGAAAAGATGGGTTGAACATAACTATGACTACTTGTTGAGCACAAAAGGATTATCAAGAAGAAATTAATTGTGTGGCATTAGCTAATAGGATGCAACACACACACAAAAGGGAGGTCACAGATAAAAAATTTCATTGATCATAATTGATTATTGTGATTTGCTTAACTGGACTTGGAAATTATGGGAGAGAGTGAATGTCAGAGTGGGGAAGGTGGAAGTCAAGGATGAAGGATATACCATATCTTGTATATGTTATGCCTTATCCTGGGTAATGTCTTAGGCCAGCAACAAGATTCCTCCCTTATAACATAAAGCACAGGAAGTCATTGCAAAGGTGGATGAAGGTAAAATCAGTGCCAGGAAATAGGATTCTGAATGAAAGATGAGGAGTAGAGCATCACAGTGAATCCCTTGGAAACTTAAGGGTCTTTATGCAGTGAGATGCAGTTCAGTGAGTCCTTGAATATCTCCATGAGAAACTGGATATACTTATTCTGTTTCAGGTGTTTTGAAGTATATTGTTTCAGATATTTCTTTTGAGTGAATTTCTATGCTTTTTTCCCCCGTTGATTTGGAGTTCAGTTGCCAGTTATTTACCATATTGCATGTGCAGATGGGATGCAAGTACTGCTTTGACATGGTTTCATGAATGACCTTTTCAATGCTGTCCTTAGGCTGAAGTATGAATTTAGGAAGTTCAAAAGAATAATGAAGGGAAGATTTTGCAAAAATCCACCTGAGTATCCTCATCTATTCCTAAGCTTTGCTACAGACCAGAACACATGGGACTTTCTCCTAAAATTAGAGGAAACCATCAAGCCACAGTTGCTTGAAAAGAAGCAGCCTTCTATGGCCTTTCCTCTGACTTTTCTGCAGCTTTGCTTAGCATGCTTCTTGATGCATCCATGTCCCATGTGGGGTGCTGTGCTTGAAGCATGATCTGTACTGTGTTTTCATTGACACAGCTAAGCAACTCAGGAGAGTCATGGGGTCACCACTTTATCAGGTGGTACAAGCAGTTACAACAAAATTTCTACTGCTGACCCTCATAGCAGCACAGTGTGTTTTCATAGAATAAATAGCACTGCAGAGAGAAGCTTAGGGAAACTGGACAACAGACCTTCTGCCAGTCAGTGATTCATCTCAGAATCATATATAAATTAACATATAACTAATAACAGACTACTATTTTGTTGCCAAACCCTGCTTTGAATATAGTGGAAGACCTACACTTCTTGTGGGAACAGCTCTGTTCTTTTGTTTGAAAGGAAATTGGGTTTGGCAAGGTTGTTTACTTGTATTTTTCCTTACCTTCTGAACCCTGCTGTGAACTGTTCTTACACTCTTTTCCTTTGCAAGGGAAAGAAGTTAGTTGAATTTGTAAAATATGGCTTCTGTTTCCCTTCTCTCCCCCATTGCTGCTGTGGTTGATTCCAGTTTCTCTCCCAGCATTGCCCTGCCTGCTCACAGGTACATCCACTTCATGGCAGAAAGTGATTCAGTTGCCTGACTGAACTGAATTCCTTCACTCTTCCTTGTTAGTTTAGCATACAGTCTTAGAAATCCAGTGCATAAATCACATTTTGGATACAAATCAAAACATGTGATTAATACCTAGACATTTATGGCCGTATAATGTTGCACCACAGTTAACAAGTAACATTTGGCTATGGGGTCTGTGCACCTGCTAAGCAGTAATGTGCTGCTAATGTTTTAATGAAGGATCTCAGGGAAAAAAAAATACTTCTCTAAGCCAGAGGTAAAGCTTGTGCTTCTGGAATGCACATATGTGGATAGGAGCGTTAACTGACTGGGAATACAGCCATTTGTTTTCCCAAATTACAAATAATAATTAATAAATAAAATGTTTTCTCATGGCTGTAAGCAGGGAGTTGGGAGAATCACTTGGCAAACTAACTGATATTTAAGCTGTGATTTGTTGAGAATATTTGCACAGTACTCTAGAACAGTGGTCCCCAGAGGAGCAACTTGCATTTTGTGGACAGGTTTGCTCTCTCTGTTGGCCTTGGTTTTAAGTTTTTAATTTACTGTATCAAGAGGCAATATCAGAAAGTCTTGTGGGCAACATGTTGCACATATGAAACAAAGATTGGGAACTGTGACTTTCTAGTGATGTACCAATTTTATTGGTATTATGACAGCTTTTGCAGCCTGAAAATGAGAAAAAAACCATAGGCTATTTCATGGGAAACAAAAAAAAACATCTGCCATCTTGGTTTGGTGCAGTCTGGGTAAAAATATGTTCTTTAGCATTATGATGATAAATTCCAGGGATGCTACCTAGCATGGGTGGTTTATCACTGCGTCAGAAATAGTGGTTCTCAACAAGAAGTAGAGATGGGCCAACATCTTCCTTCATTTTTGCAGAAAAACTTCAAAAGTCATCTCTGCAAGAACTACCTCAAGAATGCCTCCAGGGAAAATGTCTCTCAAATGTTTGTAATGGTGTCTCTGCTTCTTGGATGCATTTGTCTAACCTGTGATATGGTTGGTAACAGTGGTGAGTGGGGGGTGGTTGAGCAGAAGATCCCTAGAACCTTGTGTGGTGATTATGTCATATGGTACAATTTTTGTGGATGCAGGTGTTCTCTACCTGTCAATGAATGTAGATGTTTGATATCAGGATAGTGTTTTACTCCTTACAATGACACAGAGATTAGTGAAATAGATGTAAAAATTGGCTTCAGAGAAACTTACATATTTATGTTGTTATCTTTGCTGCATTTTTCTCAGTGTCATACAGTCCTGATCTGGCAGTGACAAATAAGAGTTTTGGAAGTTTTTCCCAACCTCATCCCAGCTAAAATGAAAACAAACAAATAAATAAAATTTTATAACATTTTAATGTGATAATTGCTGAGATTTGTCAAAATAAATGTTTTCCCCCTTCATAAACTCTTTCTTGCTTTGATTAATCATCATTTTACAAAGGAAAATCTTTTTTAGTAACTGATTCTTCAATTATTTTTTTCACTTATGATCTTCCTTGTAAGGATCCTCTCCCTTTACTTTTCTGTTCCCATGGTTGAGATTAGTTTGTTGTGTATTCTCTGAAAGCTATCCAGATTTGTTCTAAGTTAATCAGATGGTGTGTTGTGAGACTGCCTTTAGGCACTCAACTGTTGCTAGTCTGGAACAGGATTAGATTTCCTAACTCAGTGTCTTGAAAACCAAAAATTTCCCTTAGTTTTTTATTCAAGCAGTAGAAAAGGAATCCAAAGGACTTTTTTTATGAAAAGCCTTTTCAGATGAAAATAAAACCACTTTGATTGAGAAAATTGGCTGTCTTTGCAAGTGAATGTGAGTGAAAGAACTTGGGAGTGCACCTGCACTGCACAGTTAATTGCAAGGTCTGACTCAAGTGTTGTTCCCAATTGTCTCGCAGTCACCTACAAAATATCTAGAGTGGAAGTCTTGCAGAGCTTCTAACTGGGCAAGCTGCCTCAATGTTGGCTATAAGCTGGGGCTCACATGTTGCTTTCATGTGGTGTTTTAGTGCACCCATGTTGCAGGAAAGAATGAAGTTAAACTATGAAATTATTGAAATCTTCAAAAATCTTCTCACAGTTCTTCCATGTATCAAGGAGGATGCAAAGATCCTCCTGCAATTTATTGGGGAAAGTCTTTAAAGCTTCAGTTTTGCAGCACAGAGAACAGTGGAGATGCCAGACATCTCATCCCATCTGGAAGGCATGAGGGGAACTGCCAGATTGGTCTGGCCTCTTAAAAATACCCTTAAATTTCACCCAGTCTCTAATGCGGGGAAAAACAGAGCAGGAACGAGATGTCCTGTGCTCTGGTGAGCCATAGTTGTGATTTCTGCTCTGTGGGACATTTGGAGTCCTGTAATTGACATCCATGATAGCTGCATTGCTCAAAAACGTGCCTCAGGGCTATCCCAGCAGTTTTCCCTCTTTAGCTGCGCTCTGAATTCCCTGACTGTAGGCAAGGACTGGAGACTTTTCACACAGACCTAAACAACTAAATGGAATAGGAGACATTGGAGAATTTGGTGTCCTGTTTTAGCAGAGGGCTATAGAAGAAGCATTTCATGCAGCTGTGAGGAGAGGTGGAATAAAAATCACCCCAATTTTTTATTGCGGGGATCATACTCATTCAATGGCTCAACCATGGGCTTTCTAAAAGGTATCAAACAGCAGTCCAAAGGCAGAAATAATACATGTGAGAGGAAAAGAGACACAAGGCACTGTTGTACAAAGATTCATGGATAATAACTTGGTGATCTGGAGAGCACTAATTTAATTTTACTATGGGTAATGAGTTTTGTAGAATTTCTGCTTTAGGCAGACACTCCACATCCTCCTAACTTAAGAGAAAAAAGAAAAAGGAAAAGAAAAATCTCAACCCTCCCACTTAATCCAAACAAAACAGTTCCCCAACCTGGGCAGTTCCATACCTGTTCCATCCCTGAACTCTAAATTCTACTAAATCAATAAGCAAATTAAATACATGGGCACTGGAAATACAATACACTTTCTGCACTAATATTTCAAGACATTGTGTTCAGGTAGTATATGTGATTTCTGGCAACTCATGGTGTCCATTCAGGATTTCCATTTCTTAATGCCGATGCCCTACATGCAGCCCATAATGAAGAAATATTTCCAATTCATCAATCCCATTACAGTATTTCAGCAAACTGAAACTGTTGATATTAGTATAGTCTTTATATTAGATATTTAGTAGGTCCCGCTCTTAGTTTTTGGACAAGTTTGTTTTGTTTTTTACATAATCGGGTAAAAGAAGTTATCATTACACATAATAAATAATTTTGTTCAATTTTATGTGGATGTAGCAGGCAGTAAATGTAACTTTATCTACTGTCCTCCTGAAAAATACAAGAACACCCACCTCATAGTAAAACTGGAGCTGGCAAATCTGGGGTAGAAGAGGAAGCACACTACACAGAAAAGATGAGGCTCATTCTCTTCTGATTTGACAGAACTGAGATTGTGGATGAGGATGGCTGAGAAGAAACACTGGCTAATAAAATGTGAGATTTTGAGAAAATGTGTGAGTGCACTTGCCCTCTCATATTTCCATTAGAGTATAATTTCCTGAAGAAGATAGAAACACTGGTAATGTTGGTGACATCACTGACATCTCAGTAACTCCAGGCTCTCTTTGAGTTGGGTGAGTCTTCCTTTATTTTCAGTGAAATATAACTACTGCTTAAATACAAATACTGTGAACTATTTGACTCATAGCATCTGATTATTTGTCTGATTATTTATTTTTCTTCATGGGCAGAAAAAGGTTAAACACCTTTTCTCTTACATGATAACAAGCACTAAATTCTAACTGAGTATTCAAAAATAACAGCTAAATTCCAACAGTAAAATGATAATTATCTTATGGAATATCTTTGCATTTTCCTGGATAGAGCAAGTATTTCTTGTTTGAAAAATACTAATTTTCACTTTCAAACGTCTCTGTTGTGGGTCTAGCTCAGTAGAACTGCCTTACCCAGTGAGGAGCCCATAGTTAGCATTGGTAATATTGATAAATAGAACCATCCCAAGCCATGACTCAACTGAGCAGTAATTTCAGAGCTACACTCGTGTGTTGCTCCTCAGTGCAGCAGCCCACACAGGGCATCTTGGAAGGAAACTGAACAGGCCCATGGTGGATGCCAGTGAGATGGATGAGCATGGTACAGAGAGGATGACAGTAGGAATCTCTTTTCCCTCAGTTTTTACACACATTCTTCCCAATTGATATTTTTTAAAATATTTTTTAGCTAGGGCTAATGCTTAACTCAGGGCCATAATCTCAAGGTAGATGGGTGTAATGTGGATTGTATTTGTAATGTATTAATAAGAGTTAGTAGAAGTGGTTTATAAACATTTCTGAGAGAGAAAATTTTACAGCTAGATTTTATTACTAATTCACTGGTATTTAGTTACTTTTAAAGAATGGCTGGATTTCATTTGTGAACAAGTAAAAAGACTGAAAAGGAGAAAAATTTATTTGTGTCAAGATTGTCATCTCCAACATAATTGTAAGCAGATGTATAAAGTTTCACAGACTACCAGACAGGGAAATCAGTGATTTTCAAACAAATAGGAATTTATTAATTTTACAGTGCTTTAAGAAAGGCAAAAGAAGGTATCACTGAGCTTTTCATGAAACTCTGAGCTATGTCTTCAGCCTACAGTAATTTAATTCTTGTATTCAAAATGAACATAGTCTGATTTTACAGTCAGTGGAACCTAATCTACTTTTTAAACTGTGTGACTACCATTGGTAAGTACAGCTTTTAGCTGCAAAACCCTCAAAGACTGTCTGTGTAGTAGGTGCCAGCCATCTAATACTGTATCTATGAAGCTGGAAGTGAGCACGCCAAATAGCTTTTAGTCCATCTGTGTAAGGAGTAACAGGGAAATAGTAATGGGAGAACTGAAACCAATACAAGGAGGTGACAGAGTATTTTTCAGTGGAATGGTGCTTATGTGGGAGAGAACTATAGCAGAGAGGATGTAGAGGAAAAAATGTGAGCAAAAATGGAACAATATGGTCAATTAAAAAGCTGCATATAAGGTGATTATAAAAGATTTTTAAAAAGGCAAATTATGATAAAGAAACAATGGGTAGGATTTGACTGTGACAGAGCTTGTGTTTCAGGAGGTTGCAGAGCACAAGAGTGATGTTTTCCATGATTTTGAGTCTGGGAGAGATTCAAAGAAGATGCTCTCAGCATCCTGTCACATTTCTGCTGTACAAGTTGTCATAAGTATACTTTGGGTACCTCTAAACAGTCCAACTCAAGTATCCAAAGAAAGCTACCTGTGGCAGAAGGAATCTCCACACTGTTGCTTCTTCATGATGTATTACTATTCAATGACAAATGTTACTTTTTGTAATTGCTACAAAATGTATATTATTATTGCTGCTATATTGTTGACAAATATCTGATGAAAAACAGGAGAAGCTAACAGCACAGGAACAGATATTTTTTAATCAGAAATAGTCATGAATGAAGATGTCCTCTGAAAGCAATCATAATCACCATGAAAGAGGCCAAAGATCTATGCAATGCTGTCATAATTTTACAAGACTGTAAAAATTACTCCACTTGCAAGTTAGGCTTTTGATTAAACATCAGATGGATTGGTGTGTTCAACTCTTGGTTTTGCAATACCTAGCCAATACAAACTTTCTTTTGTTTTTTAATTACTGTCTACAACTTGTAAGAATTATATTTATCAATTTATATTAATTCTTACTCCAGAAAATACACACTTCTTTAAATTCATTGAATAAGCTCCTTGTTGAGCAGAGCTGAAGAAGGCAAAGTAGCTTTTACAAAACAAGGAGGACTCAGCAAAAGGGATTAAAATAAGGTGAAAGCAGTAAAGGAAATTCAGGAAGAGGATATTTTTAGGGAGACCCTTTAGAGTAAAGATAAGTTCCTTCTGCTCAAGGAACAGAAATGAAACACCTGAAGTGAACAGGGCCAGTGAGAATGGAAGACATTAAGCACTGTGGGAAGAAAATTCACATCATTAGAATGAGGCATTTACTCTCTCCTTATCTGAACAACAGAAGCAAGACAATCTGCTGTTTGTGTTGTAAAAGTGTTTGCTGTGGGAAGTATGGTATATGCACACAGAAAGAACATCTGTTCGAGGAAGGCTCTTGCAAATATAAAGCTGCAATAATGGGGTAGAAACATCTGCACAGCTTATAGCAGGGCCACCAGTAGTGCTCTTAGGTGGGGGAGGGTGTGAAACATGCCACATGAACGAGAAGGTCACAGGAAACCTCTCTAAGAATGAGACAGCTTTTTGTATATATCCATGCAAAGGTAAGTTGCCTGTAGACAAACTGCAGTGCTCAGTGTAGCAGAATACTGCTGTGGAAAAGCTATAAACCCTGAAAACCACATCATTGTCTTTTCACTTAATCATTAAAAGGACAACTTGCCCCTGTTCTTCTGTAGTCATAGGATGACTCAAGGATTTTAAATAAAGCCCAAACATAAATGTTTTCCTCTGCCCACCTACAAAGCCTGCAAGACTTTATGGCGTAGCTCTGTTAGCAGAACACCAAGAAATTAAGAGAATAAGTGGAGAAAAATGAAGTGCTGAGTGGCAGCTTGCTGGCAATGGTTTTGGTACAGTCCAATTGCAGAAAAATATGACCCGGCATAGTTCCCTGCTATGGCTACGCAGCAGTTGGTACCTGAAAGACTCATTCCTGATTATTTGGGGTATCGCTTCACTACAGATATTGCAGGGCAAATGTGATTTGGTGCCCTTTGCTTCAGTTCCTTTTTATTGCAAATACAGTTCACATGCCTGAATAGAGTAACTTTGCTTGTGTATGGAATTCATAATGAGAAAAAGGGAGGAAATCTACAGCTCATGCACAGTGCACAGCCTTCAAAGGATGGTGTTTGGCAGCATCATGGCTGTATCTTACCAAGGTACTCTTACATACTTCACACAAAGCAGACTATCCCTCTGCTCCTTTACAACTCTCCTCCTTCAGACTTTGTGACTTAAAAGCTGGTCCAGAAAGTTTTACAGGAATTTTACAATTTTTATTCCCTCAGTACTGGACTCTAACAATTTGGAGCTCAGATACACAAAAATGCATAGCTTTATCTCCAGACAGTGACCCCTTTACCAGTGTCCAGGGCTTGAAGTGAAAGTTTTGAAAATTTTGAATATAGATAAATGAGTAGATCTAAATACAGGAAATATCTGTGAACATGGTATCTGGAATGGCTACTTCCGCTCTTGGCATTTCTCTACCTTAAGTGGAGTTTTTTTCCATGTGCAGGGTAAGGGGTGAGAGAGTGCATCTGATGATTAGGCTGTGTTAAGCAGCCACTTTTATAGCAAAAGCCTGTTGCTGGCAATGGAAATGTATTTGTCAAGTTCAGCAGGTGATGGTTGAAGACTTTGGCTTGTGTTAAGCTTAAAAGATGATTTTTAGAACATGCAAACTGCTGTACGTAATGCTGGATATCTTAATGTTTGCAGGCAGACAAAATTTTCATTCATTTTATCTGTTTAATGTTTTGCAAAAACAGTTAACAAGTGCTATTCTCAGAAATGTGAGCAGAGTTTAGGTACAAAAGATGAGTGTATTTTGCTTTACTGGAATTAGCAGGAGTAACAGATAAATGCTATTTGTAAAACAAGACAAAGATGTGTAACACAACCTAGATGAGGAATCCAAGTGCCAAGACTAGGCTCCACTTTCCCATGGCTCCCAGGGTAAGTCATGGAAAGAGTGATGCCTCCAGTACAGAAGCTGAATGTAGGAGCTCTGTGAGAGCCCATGTCTCTTCTGTGGCCATATATGGCACCAAGCCTGCCAACGTCACTATTTGACTGGCATGAATCCTCTCCCTTTCCTGAACTGGTACCTACTTCAGAAAAGTGCTGTGGCACTTTTATCTTTTGGCATATTCCTCTTTAAGCATCTGAGTAACTCCAGGCAGGTTGAAAGACAATACATATACCTAAAGGCAGTGGCATACTTCAGTGTTTGGAAAAAATACACGGGGAAAGTTCTCCTGCCTTCTAACTTAAACATGATGACTGTTTTTTTGCTTCGGTTTGATTTGGGCTTTTTTTGTAGTAAACATCAAGCAGTTAAAATAAAGGTGTTACTTCCATTTCAGCATATTCTTCATTATTGCTTTAAAAAAAACTTGTCCTTTTCCTTGTGAAACATATGCTTAGCTCCACTGGTTCTGGAGAATGTGTAAATGATACTCACCTTGGGAGAAAAGAACTTGACCTTGAAATCAGATAGCCTTTCCAGAACAAGCATGTGCTTTCTGGCTCTGGAACACTGCATTGCATCATGCTTCACAGAAGAATTGTTATAAAGGTGATGGTTAACAAATCTAAAACACTTCGTGAAAAATGCCTTTTGGTGGGGAGGGGAATTATCTAATTTTTAACATCAGGATGACCACACATGTGGTCAAAATCCAGATGGAAAAGAGAGTGAAAGACTTTGTCATGAAAAATATATCTTTAATAGGGGCTGTGTATGAGAGGAAGAGGTTTGGTCCCTATTGTCCATGTGACTGTATGTTAGAAGGATGCCAAGCTTCCACATCATTTTGGAGCAAAAATCACCCTACTTTTTCTCCTGAGGAGTGAGAAATGTTTTGGATTTTCTGCACTGCAGAAAAGAGAAAAATCTGAAAATCTCCCAACATGTCACTAGACAGGAAAACAATTTCTGTCCTAATTCTAATGACTTACCATTTTTCACAGAAAATAATGCCAGTAACATGTTAGGGTTTTCAAATAAGATGGAAAAGAGTAGTTTCATCACTGATGTTATGGTGTAGGTAGAAGAGGACTTTAAAGCTGAAAAATATCCGCCCTCAGGTCAGAAGGGGCTTTTTCCCTGATCTTCCTTTTCATTCATTTTTACTTGGCATTTATCTCCAGCCATAGAAAAGGTTATTACTGGGCTTCTAGATACTGGTCATTTAAAAATGGCAATATTAAGCAGTGTCAGGTGAGATAGGGAGGAGCAATGACTGTGGTATATTTCTAGATGATTTTGGCTGCAGTGCTGTCATGCTGTTTTGTGCAGGCAGAAATGGAGGAATGGAATGCTGAAAGGAACAATACAGACACACTGGACATAGCCAGACCAATTAACACCAATCATCAGAGATGCCATTAGCTTCTGGTAAAGAAACGTTGACCCCACAGATCTATGATTGCCTCCAGTGTCCTGCAGAGGGGGTGAGGGTGAACATGTAGCTACTAGGGATCTCATGGAAAATATAAAGAGCTGCCAGTGGCCAAATAATGTGCTCCTAGAAAAAGGCATGGTCCATTATCCCTGCTGAAAACAGAGTGACAAATTACTGTAAAAGTACTGTACTGCAGCTGAAAGAAGCCAATAATTTCATGAATTTTACAGGTACATCCAACCATAACAGTATGTTCTAGTACTACCCTCTGCATGCTACAGTGCTTTACACTATAGTTCTTTTTACAGTGCTCACAATATAACCCTGTCCTTTCTTAGAAACATCCCTCAAGTCAGGATACTGAGAAAGTACATCTGCTTTACCCTGGTAGACAAATAACACTAGGTTTAAGAGACTGTGCTATAACTTGCATGCTTATTACCACGATCCAATTCTGATTTCATCTCTGTCAATCTTATTTTGGTGTGCATCTGGCAAATAAGAAAGATGTTACTACTGATTTGTACTAGAATTGAGCCTCAAATATCTTCTGTGATGATTAATCTCTTCAGACTGTTTCCTGCATCTCATCTGTGGTCTGACCAACTCATGCTGCTTCTTGAGTACTGGTATGATGTTCAGTACACTGGGTATGAACATATGCTTTACCCAAAATATAATAATAACCTTGAAAATGCAATAATATCTGGAGTTGAATGCCAAATGCATTTGGTAGTGCACAGATGTACTGGAAAAGGGAAGTGAAAAGAAGGGAGATACCTGGAAAACTTTATGAAACAATATAGGCAGGAGGTGCAGTACTTGATATACTTCAGTTTTGGATGTGGGAAACATTGGATGCACAATGATGGTCAAATGAGAGAAAAAACAGCAGGCAAAAGCCAGTTCAATCAAAAACCTTGAGGCTGCTTTTACTTAAATAGAGTGTTTGCTGCTTCATAACAGGTCACTACTAGAAAGTCCTTTGTTAGTAAGAAGAAATTTAGCAATAAGAGCCAGTTTGCAATCAGTGGCTCCTTTTTGGAAAAAAACATATTTGCTGAAGAATGAAGATCTTTTCTATAGGGAACCTTGTTAGGAAGGGATAATTTTTGCTCTTAACTTACCTGAGGTAATTCTTTTGAAAGAAACTATCTTTGTTAGTGCTTTTTCTGTGAATTGTAAATAGAAAACCTTAAAAACTGTGCAGTTGGTTTATAAATATTTTGAAAAGTGAAAGATTAAATGATGATTGGTGTCAACAGTATCCACATAGCAGGGTAAATACAGTCTGTGATTCTTGTATAGCATCTTCTGAACTTGGGATCTTAGTATTTCACAAATACTGATTCTGATTTCTGTCTGCCCCAAAGGCTTTATTCATGGTATGAAAGGAGAAACATACATTAAAAAAAATATACACATGCAAATCAGACTTGTCCCATTGACCTGTGTTAAATAGGTAAGAGTTATCACTTCCTTTTTTGCAAAGCAAACCTTTGAACGAAGGCAATGCAGAAGATATTGGTAGCACAGTAGAGAGCACAAACTGTTTTCTTCCAGTCTAAGCAATTTTTTACCCAGCCACAATTAACTGCCTGTTGCCAGTGGTGGTTCTGAGGCCATAGAAATGGGTCCATGTTAGAACTGAGTTTGATCATTCTAATACAGTGGTTATTAAATGATGTCTCTCTGCTCCAGTCTGTCCTACAGCTGGGATAATTCTTAACTCTGTGTTTTGTTTACTGGTTGCATTTTTGATGACAGCAGTTTTTATAATTCTTTGATTTATCATCATCGGAGGAGAAAGCAGGCTAGAACGTCAACTGCTGGTATCAACACAGAGAGACAGGACAGGACTGTAATTATTGGAATTGTCATTCAGATGTGTGTGACTTGATCCAATAAACGTAGGTTTCTGGCACCTTTGTGAGTGATGCTTTTACAACAGACTGCTGCTTGAGCTTATCTTGCAAGGATTCCTGGCACCAGGAAGAGCTACTGCTTTCAGGTTCTCCCCCTTCTCTCTCTTCCCTAAAGGGAAAGTCTGCACGGCTCTCTTATATGATCAGGTGGATTTAATACTACAAAATAGAAGAAGAAGGGACTACCTCTAAGAACGCTTTTCTTCTGCCACATCTTTAACTGCTACTAAGACAGCTAGGACATAAGAAACTTAAGAAACCTAAGTAAAAAAGCCCAAAGTAGGCATCCATGTTGCTCCTTTACCTTTATTGCGCTGGCAAATTTTCCAGTATCAGACAAAGTGTACACAAATAGCAGAAAAATGCAGACAGGCTAAAATGCAAACTTTCAGAAGTTGGCTAAAGAACAATACTCTTTCTGTCCTGAGAGATGGAGTAATCCAGTAAAATCTTACCACTGGTTCAAAGCATGAAACAGAGTCAAAGATGTAAAAAGACTCTCAGTGGATTAAACCAAATCCACAATGGCAGCCAAGCATACCAGCTATAAATGTTCTCACTGAGCCTGCGGACATGGATGCTCTCCGAGTCTCAAGTGATAAAGCACTTATACATTTGGCTTTGGGCCAAAAGATTTGGAGATCTGAGGCAAAACTGATCACTTTAGGAGAGAGTCTGCTATGGGTAATTAAAGGCAGATTATTGGATTAAGATTTGATGTAAATTTGAAGTCCTTCCTTTTCTTTCCAGATTTATTTTATTTTCCTTGTCTTCTTTGTCTCTGGGTAACTATAATTGAATGCGTCTTTAAACTGTAAATTGTAATTTTGCTGTCAGCAGTGGAGCTTTAATTTCAGATGTTTATTAGAAAATTTCTCTGTGAGCCTCTGAGTTTTGTTAGCTAGAGGGACTTGAATCAATTGTGTAGCCTCCCCCACAAAGTTGTGGACACTTTATCATGTCTTGGTGCTTTGAATGCTTTATTTGTTAGTGTGAGAAGAAGAGATAATCTCTGTCCCAGCCCATATTCCCCTCTTCTTCACCGTAGTCATGTTCTTCTGCACATATTTGTTTTTAGACAAAAGGGATAGAGTCCCATCAAGCTTCCCTGTCTGGGAATGTGGCTCTGGTCCACATTTATGGCCATGGAGAATCCACTGTGATATTCTCTTCAGAACTGCAGCTAGAAGGGAAGGTTTCCTCTTATGTAGATGAACAAACACATCTCTAGTCAGCAGCGCTGCTCTCATGAGTTGCTATTGAAAAATATGACGAGTAAATGAATGCAAAAAAATGGAGGAGAAACAGTCGCAGGGAGAAGTCAGTTTAATTTATGAGCCCCCATTGCTTCTTCAAAGGAAATATATACCCTCTTGCAAAAAAAAAAAAAAAAAAAAAAAAAAAAAAAAAAAAAAAAGAGGATGGAGGATAAAAGCAGCAGCTGAGGATTCTTGGAGTGCAGGAGAATCCTCAGCTGCCATGGAAATAATGAGGATGGCACCAGCTGTTCCCAGTCAATCCCACACACTTTGGGGGCACTGTTGAAGACAGATGGTGCACACTGCTCAGGTGATGCTGTTGGTGAGGTATAAATGGTGTGTGCTCAAACCACTAAGAAAAGGTTTAAAATGTGTTTAAAGATCATAGTGGAAATGTGGAACAGCTTCTTTTCACTCAGTTATGTTTTATAAAACATGCTCTGGCATCATGAATATGTGTCTGTGGTGAGTAACTGAATGATCTCACAGTTGCATCTGTGCCTTTTCCTCCTGTTCTCTACCCACTGCTCTGTGATTTCACTGCTCCATGTCCAGGGTGCTAGTAGGCTCTTTGGTAACTGGGTTTTGTGCCTGTAATGTCAGGTGACTCATGTATATCTGACATCAATAATCTGAAAATAAACAGCTATTGAGACAGTAAACGAATGGAGAGGCTGGATGGGACCGTGTCACCATTAAACCATTTTTGGAGGATTAAACCTGTTTCTGAACCTGTTCGAGAAAACAAGGTATGATGTGTTTTATCCTTGTTAAAGATGGATAGTTTAGGAAGTTTTTATTTTTCTAATCCTCTCTCACAGTGCACCACAGGCTTTTATTGTGTAATGTTGCTCTACCTTGTGGAGTCTTGTTGCTTAAATAGCTGTAGTTACCCAAGCAACAACAAAGCTGTGTGTCTGCAGAGTGTACCTCTGCCCCTTTACCCATTGTGTTACCTGCAAGAGACAGCAGAACCAAGCAGACCTTTCATATCTGCCTGAAGAGTGGGGCCTTACTTAAATGCTGTGCTGCAACATCTTAGTTATATGATGGCATTATGTCGCTGTCAGTCATTCCACGCAGAGCTGTAATATTGCTCACTCTCACTCTCTTAGTCCTTCTTGCTTCACTCTAATTGAACCCCTTATAATTAAGATAAATCCTGAGCAATCAAACCTGGAATGTGGATGAACAGTCCCTTGTGCAATCCCAAAAGTTCAGCTTTAGGAGGTTACTTCACTGCGCTGTAAATCATTATCCCAGTTTAACTACAGCATGTGGGACTGAGAGTTCTTGGAAAAGCTTGCTACAGCAACTTCATTTATGAAGATAACTCAGTAGGAAAAGTCCTCTATTTACAACTGTGTGATTTTATAGGGCAAACTGGATTCTTTAATGTTAGCACCTTAGCAATCAGTGAGAGACAGTCCACTGCATAGACCCTACAGCTTATTACCAGAAAATGAGGTGTGACTCCTGAAGATGGATTTCCAGTATCTGTTAGTCACAACAGCATTTCAAGATAGAGGGGGACACACAGCTTTTTTTACTTAGTTTGAGGTACAGCCCTCTACTGATGAGTAACAAGGCTATGATGCAGAGGTGCTATGAGTCAGAAAAATACTCAGTGTATGATGGGGAGAAAAATGAAACAAAGGAGCTTCAGAAAGACTAATAAAAAAAAAAAAGAGAATATGCTAATTCTCATAATAAAGACCAGAAACACTCATGTGGTTTGAATGGTCATGAAACCAGAGGTGTTTGGACCAGGATAATGATCGCAGTTTCAGACAGTTCCCAAAGCCTGCCCAGAGCAGAGGCCAGCTGAAAGAATGTAGTTTCCTACAGGATTCAACAGGATTCTGTATTCATTGGTTCTTTCCAATCAAGATTAATTTATGAAGCTTTTCTATTGTTGTGCTTGTACATAGTGTTTTGTGACCTTAGATCATAGACTCCTCTGACTGTTTGGATCATTCTTCAGACTTACTTCCAATTTATATTTTTGGTAATATTTTGTGCTTAGCTTGATCCTGATTTGGTGTTGCGACACCAGGTGATAATTTCTCAGATATTCCCCAGTTTAGGCATAATTTCACTGGGCTGTATTTTGAGTGAGTCTAGACCATTTCTAAGTTTATGTGAAAACCCTATCAGATCATTTGTTGCATATTCAGGAAGTTGTAATGAATATCAGCTTACCCTAATTGTGACAGCTGCCTGAGGGGAGACTTAGGAGGGGCTCAGAGATTGGGGTATCTCTGTGTTTATGGCTGCATCTAAGTCTGCTCTTCAGAAACAATTTATGAAGTCATCTACTGACTCTGACTATGCAAGT
The DNA here is from genome assembly GCF_024509145.1 of Vidua macroura. NCBI lineage: Eukaryota > Metazoa > Chordata > Aves > Passeriformes > Viduidae > Vidua > Vidua macroura. The sequence continues at coordinate 95,548,606 of NC_071571.1, forward strand.
AGAATTGCAATGTGAAAGAATGGGTGGGGTTTTTCTTTTCAAATCATCTGGGGTTTGAATTTGTTTATTAGGATGCCTTGCAATTATGGTCTCTTGAAGCAGTACAGCATCACAAATACCATGTCAAATGTTCATAGACGTTTTGTAGACCATGGCAGTTTGAGGGGAAGGACTAAATATGTTTTTACCTCCATGTTTGCTATCTTGACCTTTCACTCATGGATCCAGCCTTAAATTTCATTATAAAGCAGCTAAGCCATACACAGATGTGCTTGACACAGTGATTTAAAGACCAGATAGAAAAGCAAATTTCAAATCTGAAGGAAGCATGAAGATGGCTTGTTCCAACAGTCAAAACTGATTAGGGAAAGAGAGAAGCTTTGCTCAGGTTAGACTTACTTGGAACATCCTACTTCACTGCAAAGGAATTTGCATAGATTTTTTATGCTGTCTGTGGGGATCTCCAAAAGGAATTTGACACTGGATCAAGGAATTTGACATCCTTAGGACCATTTCCTTCTTTCCCTTCACAGGCCACTCTTTTGGATGTGATCTTTGTCTTAGGCTATTTTTTATCTTCATAAAATGAAAAACCCACAAAAACAACAAAACAACTACTGATTTTCTTGCATTAAAAATCTTACCATGAAATAATTAGGTAGAATCAAAAATCATGGCCAAGAAATAGCCTTTAGTGCACAAAATCTCTTATTACATGCTCTGATGCTATTTAAGTTGCCTGAGCTGTGGCCTTTCACATGTATGAAGTATTTTGTGAAGGTTGTGATTAACCCCTGTGCAGAAGGCTAGTACAAGCTAAAGACAGTCAAATACCTCTCAATCTCTCAAAATGGCTCTTACATTGGATTCCACTCTGGGGAAGGAAAGAAATGGATTGTTTTAAATATATCGCCATGTCTGGGATCTCTTTCTTCTGTATGCCAATGTTTAAATAAAACCTGATTTATCTTGTTACGTAGGAATTTATATCTTGCCACATGTATTTCTGAAAATGATTTTTCCTCCTGGTTTGGGACCCGATTCTCTGAAGTGCTGAGCCTCTGCAAAGGGGTGCTGAGCACCTTGCATCCTGCTGAAGTTCAAGGTGGGGTGAACTCACTCAGTACTTCCATGATTAGGCACTTTGTGACTGTGTTAAAGGTTTTCTATCAGAAAGAATTGCTCTTTTCATGGCATTTATTACATGTCTCCTTGAGTGTCCTTTGCAGACTTTTTCTGCCATCTTTCTGTAATACAAGGAAATTTGATCCTAGAGTTATGGTGACAAACCCTTTTAAGCCACGCCACTGCAGCTTTTCTTATCACCAAAACCATCAGTAGAATTACAGCTCTCTATTATTTTGGTGCTTTTTTTATATATATTCTATGATACATGGGCTTGAAACCTCAAGTGCATATTACTGCTTGGAAACATAGAAGATGGCTTTCACATTAAAATCTCTTTGAAGAAAGGAGTAAGAAGGGGAGGGAACACCTAATTAAGTAATTACCTGGTTGTCTCAGTTTATTGAGGTATAAGTAATAACTAATTAACAACAATGCAGTTCTGGGTGACTGGTAAATAACTGCCTAGAAAGCTCTTTGCAATGGTAGTAGCAAAACTACTGAGAATTTCCTGCTGCCTGCTCTGCAGTCCTGTTCTCTTCTTCCCTCTTCTTCTACCCAGGCACTTCTTCCTTCTCCACTTATGTTTCTACTCTGGGCTTGTCTTTCTGGAAATCTGTTGTTGTTGGCTGGTGGGTTTGCATGGGGCCAGCTCCACATTTTTAAGGTGAACTGCCACATCTCAGGTTGATAACAGCTGACGATTTGAGCCTTTCTGTGTCCATTAATCCCTTATACCAAACCAATTTGGGCAAGAATATAAGCTGAATTATAGATGCATACCCTTCCTTTTTTTAATAACACTTGTTCATTAGCATTTTTATTATTAGTCTCCCTTTAGCTCACCGATGTAACTCTTTTGTGTGTTCAGAACACACAGCTGTGAGCCTGTTCACTTCTGTGCATTAGCATCTCCATTTGGAAAAGTAACAGTGGCCTCTCTGAGTGAAAAGTGCTCCTAGACCTGTTTGAAATAGAAATAGCTGATGAGCTAAACTATGACTGGTTAAGAGGGGTTTTTAAAAGAGTTTTTTGCCTTATCTGCACCAGTTACAAAGTTTTATTCAAAACAGATAAAGAATATTGGCTGATGCACACTTGATGGAAAACCCTCTGTAGATTCTTTCTTCATAAGCATCATCACCAAGACTTTATTTTTAAAGTCCAGGATGATATTTGGGCAGAGCCCTTAGTCAGGCTGCAGAGTCTTGCCTGATGTCACTGCTTGTCCTTTATTGTTACTGAGAATGGGTGTGAAGGAAAAAGCCTCCCCTTTGAATTCTGAGTTCAACAGACCAGCTGAGTCTGTTGTGTTGTGACTATTACAGGACTGGATGGGCCGGTAATTCAGACAGTTTTCCTGGGCTTTTGTAAAGCAAGAAGGAAAACCCATGTCCCTAATCTCCCACAGCTAGCCATACAAACTGGATGATTTTTCTCACAGTTTTAGGTTGGAGGTGTACCAGCCAGGTCCTGACCCATATGGCAGAGCTGTCTACTGGCTGTTTCTTGTTGCCAGCAGCCCCTAGGGACAGATCTGGGCACTACAAAGAGTCAGTTTAACTTTGGAAACGTGCCTCTTTCTGGCATGTCTCAATGCCTCTGTGTGAACTTTGGGTTTCTCAGTCCATGAACTGCCTCAGCTTGCTCCAGGCCATCCACTGTATTCCCTTGATGCTGATAGGCATACTTGTTTTGGGGGGGGGGGGGGGGGAGGAGGAGGGACTGAGTGGCATCAGGATAGAAAATCAGACCAGGGCTTCATATTAATGATAATCAATTTGATTTTAAACTTTAAATTTATGTTTCCTACGAGTGGTGTAAGCTACTCTTCTATTGATGCTTCTTTGGGCATTAAATCTTCTGTCCTTCACTCCACTGCTCCAAAGTTTCCTGTCTGTAAAATTGCTATGGTCCCTTCATACAGAAATTAAAGTACATGCTTCTATTTGCAAGCAAACCTGACCTGATCTCTTTTCATAGAGGTTGGGTGCACAGTGTGTTTAACAACATAAGGTAAGAAAGGCAGCTTGGATGAAAAAAAAATTGACATATAAAAATATATATATATATTTTTTTTAAAATATGCTATTGGCATTTTGTATCTTGTGTAATCAGATAAATCAATATGCAGAGCAGAAATCCCAGAGTCTTTAGGTCAGTTTGGACCAAGCTTTGTTGTCCTTGGGCTCTGTATTTGATGTACAGTTGTGTAGTGTTGCATAACCTTCCCTTTGTAAACATTAACAATAATCTAAGGTTCAGGCTGAGTGACAGCTATGCATTGTGAATAGGTCTGTTTAGGTGGCAGGGTGATGTAAATAAGGATGACTAAGCCATGCCACATAAACAGAATTCACCATATGATATTGTTCCCTTTACATTTTTCTAAATCTTTTGAAGCTAGGGAGGGGGAAATGACAGGATGCACAAAAGAAGCACAGCTCACAGCTCAGCAGTCAGTTGGAGTTTGAGATTTGAATTGCAATATCTCTGCCAGATGGACACAGATACCTATGAGGATGCCAGGACAAGACTGCTTCTTAGAGAGGTCAAGTGACTCAGTGTACTTCACCACATCTGTAAATTGAAAATTAAAAACCTGGAGGCATAATTGTCATAATTTCCAAAATTTAAAGAGACAAAATTAATTTTTTCCTCTTGCGTTTTTTTCCCCCTCCTACTTTGTCTGGAATATAGATTAGAACCACATTCAGAAGGCTCATTTTTCCTTGTCAATCAGTAAGGGCAGCCAGTCAGACCTCATCAGTGTAATAATGGATGTTCAGAGTGAATTAGTTAGCTTGATCATATCAGAGATGACACAAAAGAAGGGAGGGGAATACTTTATGGTCTGTGGTATATTCAGTTCTCTGGTAAGTTGTCTACATCTGGAAAAGAGACGAAACAATCCCCCCTAATTATGTCCAAACAACTTCAGCAGGAATTGAGGTAGAAGATCACCCTCTAAATGATGCTGGTCTGGCCAAAACATCATGCTAAAAGCTCTCCAAGAGCTTAAACATCCAAAGTACTCCTTGTTTACCATTTCCCTCCTCAGCTTATATGTCTTTAAACTCTGACATGTCAGAAGTCTGAGATTCTGAGATTCCAAAAGCTTGACTACAATATAATTTTTAATTACTTGCTTTATTCATTATTTTTTGTTAATACAGCAGAGTCTGCTGGTAATCCAGGCTCTGGAGAAAGTAGACAAGTGAAGAAAATGCAGTGAGAGAGCCAGAGAGCATTTTGGCTTGGTCTGGATGAATTTGAATTATGGGGAAGTAAGCCTGGCTTTGCACTCAACATACTTCTATGAAGGAGAGTAATTGATATAAAATGGTGAACTTTACTCCTGGATGTGTCAGAATAGAGAATGGAGATAGGATTGGCTGGTCTCTGAGTGAGCATGTTGCCCCTGCTGCAGGCAAACTGTAAGGATATTTGCCAGGCCACAAAAGGGAATGCTCTTAAGAGCATTAGGACAGACCAAGGGGCTAAGATAGGGAGATGAAGCGAGAGCTTGGAAAAATCCATCAGAGGATTCATGTGAGGCAGAAATGATGGCTGGGTGTGATGGAGCAGGGAGGGAGGTTTCACTTCTCTTACTTAACTAAGGGAGGTTCACGTAGCCTTATGGAACAAATGAGATGGGCAACCAGACCTTATTGACTGCTGGCATCACCTCCACACAAAGGGAGTTTCTGGGGAACAGCAAAGGGGTTATTTGCTCTCAAGAAGAGGTTGGTCCATTAGTGATACACTTCTTGTTCATTTAGATATTTCTGCAATGCCCAGATGTGACAGGGTTCTGTTGCATTGTATTGCTCAGAGTTTCCCTGCAGCTTTCTGTATGTAAATATTGGTTAGAAAGCACAGAACAAAAGACAAAGGAGATGAGTTGTAAGCTTTTTGTACTTGCACTTTTGTAACCTTTGAGGTCTTATGAAAACAGAAATATACCCCCACTCTCCCCCCAAAATTGTGTTTGCTATGAGGATCAAAATACATATTTAAAAGCTGCTGAGACAAGAACAAATGAATATAAATCTAGGCATAAATAAATGTAGGCCAGATATTTTCAGATTACTAGTCATCAGAGAAATGAGATTCTGACCAGACATTAATCAGAAATTCAGCTGGTCTTAAGATGAAGATCAATATATTTACAAAGAACTCTTAAGACATTGGTCAAGAATAGCAAGTACCTGGATGGCATCACTGAGAACGTTTTCTGGTCCTTTATATGTATTGTATCCATGTTTAATGTTGCTTCTGTACTGACAGGGCCTTGTGGGAAACTCTCAGCACACTGAGAAATTTCAGTGTGACCACTTAAGCACCTTTTTCTGGTAACCAAATTTGATTGTCAACAAAATTAATTTTTTTTTCTGTACTCCCAATACACAAATAAGCACATATGTACACTCATGCATACATGGGCATACATATATCTCTATATATTTATATTAACAAATGAAAAACACAGGTAGCTATGAATGAATCAACAAGAGATTGAATGGTAATATTTACACAACAAAATCATATTTTTCTAGGTCCTTACACTTTGACACCTAACTTGGAGCTTTTACAATAGATATGATTCTTAAAGTACAATGATTTTTAAAAATCAGGTCTATGGAAAGGGCGTATGAGGGGCATCCAAAAAGTGAATGTCCAATTAGCATTTGAAAAGTTATATTATTGTACAGTTTAAGTGGGAAGAAACCTTAATTCACTTTGGGTCATATAGTTTTATTACTTAGAAATCTCTTTTCATAACATAAACTCAGTAAGAACTGCTATTTTTAACTACTGTGATGACAACATGTATATGTCTAAAGAGAGAAAATATATCTCAAAAGGTGCTTGCAAAAATTCTTAAGAGTCGTGATTTGTGACTTTTTTATTGCAAAAATTCCAACTGGTGATTTTTCGTTGCTTAAAGACATATTTAGGAAACCATTTCTAATTCATATTGTTCCATTGAAGACTTCCATAGAGCTACTAATATAATACCAGATGACTTGGGGGGGATTAAATAATCTGTGCAAATATTGACTCACAAATATCCAACACATTCAGTAAACTGAATTAATAAGTAATTAATTGGCTAAAATGAATACAGAGTTCAAAGCATTTCTCTGATAATAAAGTTTTCCAAGACCACAGCCCCTTCAATAAAAATTTACCTAAAGGAAAAAAAAAAAATCACAAAAATCACCTGACTCCTAATGCAATGCAACATATCTTCTCTTCCCTCTCCACCCCATCCACTGTTGTCCCTCTATTAGCATTTTTATTTTGAGCACTGTATTAATCAGAGTATTTATTTGGTAAGCATAACTTTTAGTAGCTTCTAAAATTTTGGTCTTACCCATTAATGTTTTCTTCACTTTTGGAGTCCCATGCATCAAGGCTGGAATGTTATTGGTGCACAGAAGCAGAGGGATGTTTCAAATTTAGTCTTTTTTCTTCTCCAGTATAGAGAATACGAAATACTGTTTTGCAGAAACTCTGAATAACTGTAGGAATGTCTGCCTCAGAGGAGCCATGTATTATGCACCCATCTTCTGGTTTCAGGTTTTTCTTTTTTTCTTAGGGGTAAAAAAAATCTTGTTGCAGTGAAATCTGCCTTCTGGAGTGAGGGTATATCAATAAAATAACATACAGTTCGGAACTGAGAATATTTACAAAATCCGTTAAAGGTTTTCTGTTCCCCAGCTGTTTCTCAGAAGGCTCACCACCAAGATGATTCATACAAAAAACCTTAAGTAATTTTTATTAATGCATTCCCAAAACATTTTCAAATACATTGAGACTGACTATTTAAAGTTGTGTTAGCTGTCATGGATAGCCTAGGCAATCTGTCATCAGATGGACAGGTCTTCATTGATTTCTTTCTTTTGACAAGAATCTCTGGTTTTACATGCAAATTTGTCATCTTAAATTTATCCAGTACATAACTGTTCTCATCCCACAGCCATGCTGCTAATCATGTACAGTATCAGTGTACTGCTTAATTCCCACTCGGACGCTATCGGTGAGCCTTGAAGGAGAAGCAGCAACTTTTCACTTTGAAAAGTTGCACTTGTGGTGTCTCTGCAGCCTGATACTAACTCTTTTGAAATATTCTTAGAGACAGCCTCCCCACTGAATCAGCCTAAGCTAGTTCGGAATGCTGCCATGTGTGATAGGAGAGCTTCTTGGGAATGGTATTGCAGATGCACAAATGATCAGCCGCAGTACTCTTTGAAAACTTTAGAGAAGGTGGCTCACCTTAAGATAACCAAGTGCAAATTTCCAGGGTAACATGCCAAGGGAATGCCAATAGGGTATCCACTGCAGCTGGAATCATCATGGAAAGATGCAGTTTCTGGCAGCACAATTAAAATGTACAGCCATGCTTGCCAGAGCATTTTCTAGCTGAGTGGCAGTATTCAATGAAACAATTGGCAGAACAAAACCATCTTGAAGCAAGCCTTTCTATTGTCATGAGTTTTTTGGCAGAATAAGTTTTCTTTACTATAAGCTTATGACTGACCCTACAAAACAGTAAATAAATGAGCAACCTGGTCTAGTGGAAGGGGTCCCTACCCATGGCCAGAGAGTTGGAATGAGATGATTTTTAAGTTTCCTTCAAACCCAAACTATTCTACAATTCTATGTATGTATGCATGATTCAAGCGTCTCAGATGGGTACTAATCAGAACTTGGAATATTGCCACTTTTGCTGCCTTCATACAATATGAAGGATGCATTCTACTTCAACGAGTTTAGAAAAGACCATAGAGGAGTTTTCTGAAGAAAAGCATATTAAATTTTTAAAACCTGTTACAGCAATACACATCTAGCAGTGTTTAGAACACTTCAGAAGGTTTGGTTTACCTCTGAATATTGTGCTACCAGTGTTTGACCTGGAAAACAGGCTCTGAGAAACCCACCTTTCCTTTTGACACCACTGAGCCAAACAATCTGGGGTAAAACCTCAGCTGCTGTCAAAGATATTACTGCTGAAGTCAGTGGAAGCACACTGATTTACATTAGCAGAAGTTCTGGCTCTGTGCCTTCTTTTGTCTTCCATCCCAGTTCCAGGGTTGTAACAGACCACTCCTGAGTCAACTGGAAGGATTAGGCTGATGATTTGGTATTTCAGGGATTAAAATGCAGCCTATGATGGAGCATATGGTCTTCTTCTGCCCTTTAGTATTCCTATATCATGCATCTAATGCAATCTGCTGCCACAGAAATAGGAAGCCTTATAGCCTACTAGAAATAGAATAAATAAGAGATACGTAAATAATAGCACCCTGTATAAATTATGAAAAGAGCACACAATAAGTTTATTACCCCACAAAAATGAATTTATTAAAGTGTGTGAGCATTTCTGAGCTTTTAAAAAACAAATGACCAAAGCTACAAATTATGTAGGTCTTTAACAGTACAAATAAAGAAAATTAATAACCAGCCAAGCCAGTATTAAAGATTGTGTGGCTAGAGAATTCATCACTCTATTGACCTGAACTTTGGACTGGTTACATAGCCCAGCTGTAATTAAAACATACACACAGTTTACCTGCCTCAAAACTGATCAGGTTACACTGGGTTAAACTAAATGCCACAAGCTTGGATGAGTCCAGAAGGGCTTTTGCCTCCTGCACTAAAGTATGAGATCACTGCCCTTTATGTTTCAAATTGTACACAACAAACAGTCTGTGTAAGAGGATACAGCAGTTTGTATTGCAAATGCACCACAGTTTCTGCCAGCACAGAACTGCCTTTTATTTTTTTTTTCCATCCTTTTTTTCAAGAGTTCTAAAGCACTGCCTTAATCCTTCATTAAACAAAATTATCTCTAGTCTCATTAAGACTCTGGAGTTCATCTTAACTGGCACCAAGCAGCAAAGAGGCAAAGGGAAAGAACTGGGTATCAGCACTGATAACAGGCAACATGCGTGATTCTTTGGTGCTGAAATACCCTTCTGCCATGGCTGGCTGTAAGTGAATTGGCTGGACAGATTTTCCAGATCCCCTGAACGTTCCTAAATTACTATACTCACCCAATTACAGTCCTCAGGGGTCACATTTCATTTTCTGAAAACTGGTAACAGGCCACCACAGCTGATGAAATGATGTGGGTATCCAGGCAACTATTGTGCTGTTTGATTAATATAGCAAACACTTGTGTGGCATGATCTCACATACTTCCAAATGCTCCACATGATCTGCCTCGAACTGGAGATCATAAAAGTTTGCCTCATAGTTACATTCCCAGTCTTGCATGGGTCAGATTTTCCAGATGAAAATATTTATTAGCACTTTTTATTACGCCTCTCTTTTACATGATTTAACCCCTGACTTTATGCATGAAGGTGTCTAGAAACAGGTTGATTTCGGCTTTTTTTTCTCTTTTTTTTTCTTCAGTAAAGTTTATTCACTTCACTCTAAGCCAGTTAGCTATAGTAAAATTCCAGGTATTACCATAAATAGATTTGCCAGAGAGATGTCCAGTGGACATTTTGAACAGCTGTAACCTGGATATATGTCTAAGGGTACAAAAAAATGCAGCCTGTTGTTGCCAGAGAAATAACAAAGAGATCTCCATAATACCCAGTGAGTAGTTTTCTCACTTTATTGGAGTGGTTCCGAGTGCTGCTTCTGCTGCAGGTGCTCTGACAGTATATCTTGAAAAAAAGCAGACCCAGCAACTGGGACTATATACAAATATCTAAGCTAGTTTCGTTTTTTAATCACACCCCTTTCTGCAGGCAGCAGATGCACTCTGCTTTGCAAATGCTGGAAAGACAGAGGAGACAGTAAGAAATAGCCTGTAGCTGACATGTTCCCCAAGAAAACTCTGCAGCTGCAAGTCCACAACCCAGACAGCACCAGCTGCCCTTCCCATCGAGCAGTTTCCATGGGGTACTCAAGGGGTTAATGGAGCCTAGAGTGGAGTGTTTGCTTTCTTCTGTTTGAAATCAAACATCTGATCTTTATCTGAGGTGACAGGTTTAATGTCTTCCTTCTCTGACAAATTTTTACCCGAAGAGGAATGCAAACACATATATTTCTGTGGTTTTATAAGTGCTCATCTCAGCAAGAAAATATTGGAAGATTCGTCCCCTAATAAACAGCAAAGCCATGAGCTTGTGCTGCTTGCTTAAAAAAAGTTATATCCCTTATATAATTTAAAAGATTTTACTTTAGATCTGTCAGGAGTCAGGTACTTTGACAGAGCTTTAGGCAAGGTGAAGTATCTGTTCAGCAATGCTGACTTCCCTTCTCTGTGGTTTTTTTCTTTCCTTTTTCTTTCTCTTTCTACTGCTTCTTATTTAAGTTATTTTAATATTTGCAAAATAACCTATTTCCAGCCTGATCAAGGAAAAAGCCTTTCTGTTGCACATGGAAGGACATGTTTTGGTCAGCAGGAATTTGCTTTAGATAAGATTTCTCCCTCTGGCTTGTTATACTCCCTTCCTGAGGAATCAGAGAAAGGACAAAGGAAAAAATTAGTGGATTTGATGTGGACAGATGCCTGCTCTGGAAACAGGACTGTTAAATACAGTCTATTTTAAATAGGCCAATGAAGATTCACAAAGCCAAGGTAGGTTGCAGCTATTTTTTTCTTTCTCTCTCTCTCTATATATAATCTTTGTATACCTGAGCACAGCAAATACTGTGTAATTAAAAATGGCTTTCCATCACCTCTAACTTATTGGGGAAAAGACTAGGTTCTGGTTTGACTGAAACTTTTGTTATAGATCTGAAGCATAAAACAGTTCACTAACAAAATCTGTAACAGTTCAGTACTTCTGCTTGGATAAAAAAACATCCTTACTTAAGCTGACTCTCAGTAACTCCATGTCTGGATGATATGATAATGCTGAAAGTACCTGTTGGAAACATTGAAAAGCCATTGTGTTTTATAATTTTGGCTTAGTCATAAAAATGCTGTAAGAAGGTTTTTTGTTTGTTTGTGCCTGTTTGGAAACCCAAAGTGTTTGGTTAGATCACAAATTAAATGAAGATTAAAGGCCCTAAGTTGGTCTCTAAATTGGGGTGAGAGTGTAGAGAAAAATTGCAACTTCAGGATGCTTTCAGTCAATCAAGTATAAATTATTTTCAGTAATGTCAGGCAGAGTTTTGATCAACTAATTCTCTGTCTATAGCAAAATTAGGGTCAGGTTTGTTCAGGTTATGTTTTAAAACACTCCTCACCCATGAAGTTTCAAGTGTACTTCATTTTCTCATACCTAGTGTTTCCAGTACCTGCTAATACCAAAGCTTCTCACCAACATAACATCCATGAAATGCAAGCAACACTACTATGGTATTTAGGAAGTCATCGCCTATTTTCCAGACCTTTTGCCTGTAGGTCTGGACCTCCTAGGACAGAACAGAAGATGCAATCTGAACACAGGACTTCTAGATTTTTTTCAGTCTCATATTGTTGCTTTCCTTATGGGTCACAAAATTGGATCCTTTTAAGGACGGACTCAATATTGCATCAAACATTGACTAACCGATGATGCCATGGGGTGCCATGGTGCCGTAAGATAATGACTGTCCATTAAATCCTTGCCTCCACCCTCATGGGAAGCCCATATCCACACAAACTCCCTAAAGTCTCTTGCAGCCACTCTAAACAGGAAATTCAAATATACACTTGATTGTGAGTTTGGGCCTATGCAAAAACTGGTGTGCAAACACTCGTGAGCTGGTGGACAGGTCCTGCAAAATGGGAGCCATCAATATTCTGTTCCCAGCTGTTGAAGTGGTGGAAAGCCCTTGTGTTGGGTGGTAGCTGCTCTGCAGCGTGGCAAATTGCAGTGCTGGCACCAAAGCTGCTGTTGTCGCTTCCAGCTCCAAACTGCTCTCGTCTTTACGATTCATTACTGGGAGTGAGAGTTTTCTGCATGTCAGGTTTTGGTTTCACAGGAAGTGTGATCTCAACTGGATTCCTGCCAAGAACATACTTGTCACAGAGCTTCTATCAGACCTCAGTTTTTGGTCGCATTGCAAGTAGATGGACATAAATGGATGGGAAGGTGTTCTTCTATAGTATTCAAGAGCACCTGAATAAACTCTGTTTTTGTGCTGTGTGTTGAGGCCCTCCTCCTGGATCACAGCAGAAGACCTGGGACAGGAGACCCTGACAGGTGACCGGTTTGTTTGTGCTGTGATGAGATTTTGGCCCTACAGATCTTCACTCATTTTTCAGGGTTCCTGTTTCATTTTGCCTGTGCAGTCCCTGGCTATGCCCTTTCTCCCTCTTACTGCTCCTGCCAGCAGGCTGAAATGCCAGTCAGCTCTTCCCTTTTTTAGTCCACTGGTGCTCACTGATGTAGAGCCAAATAGGAGCATAAGCATAGGTATTATAACAATAAAGCGATGCCATGTTACTCTCCTCATACAATATTTCTCCTTTATTTTATTTTTCTGTAAAAGTGTCACATGAGAAGAAAAAAATATTAAAAATATCCAGTCTTTCTTGGTGCAGTTGGGAACCTCTCCAGCCACCCTGCATGGCTCCCACCACCTATTATGTAGGGGCAAATATGCACTGACCTGCTGTGCTGCTATTCTGCTGAAAATACCCAGGACCCAAAAGAAGATGGACCTATGGGTACCCTGGATGGGGAGTGAGGCAAAGCACAACTTGTCCCAGTGGTGAGGCCAGCTGGGGTGCCAGCCGGTGCGTCCAAAGCCACCACCCCGCTCCTCAGCTGCGGGCTTTTCCAACATGATCTATAGAGCGATGCTGACAGTAGATTTTCTGGCAGCAATAAAGGTGGCCCGATTCAGAGAATAATTACTGTATGCAAATGAGTGTGATTTTCCTCTGCCCTTTTATGGATGACTCTGCTCTGCCATTCATCAGGGCCACAAATTTCACTTGGTAGGAGACGGATTTAAAGAGACAGCCGCCTCTAGAGCTTTGTCTTGGACTTACTAAATCCATGCTTAAGTGTCTTCATAAATAGACGTGCATATGTTATAAAGGGGATGGCAGATTCCAGCCTCTTTATCTATGTATTATTGCTTAGAAAACTGTTGAGAAAACATCCGACTCTATGGCCATACAGTATATGAAAGCTTTCACTGCTTTGAATAACAGTCTCTTCTCAGATCAGGGTTATATGTGGTTTACTATGGCCTCTAGTGTGTTTTTTCTCTCTCACTGTGTCCTTTATGATGTTTATACGGTATGTGCCTCAGTGTGCAGTGGAGGGGGGAGAAAGTGCTATATTTTTTTCTGATGACGATTAGTTAATGGCCATCACGTTCACCATAGTAATGGTAGAGGCTGCACTCACAGCAAGAAGCCTTGGCATGTTTGCGCTGTTCAGGTTCAGTCCATTCTGATGGCAGGGAGAAAATGTCCTATAGTTGTGATATTCCTGTCATGGCCTTGATCTGATGATGCTATCAATATATCATGATAAAGGGGGGAAAACCTCGCAGCAAAAATAGAACCAAATCAAGATTTTTGTTTTGGAGCATGGTGTGAGCCTGGTAGGCCAGCAGGAAAAGAAAGCTGTGATGAAATCAATCTGTTTTTATTCCCTGATGCTGGACACAGGATCATGGTGGTGTGTTCACGGGAAATCTGTAGTACTTAATGTGTCACTGCTAAATATCAGTTTGTGCACTTGCTCCCAGCGTGTGCTGTGCACCTTCCTCCTCAGCACACGGAGAGGGGAAAGAGGGAGCTATAAACGAAACAGGCCCGTCTGTCACTGGGCTGTCTTGTTACTCATGTGGCAGCAATACACCAGTGTCAGTGCATCCACAACACTTTTCTCCCCGTGCCACTCAAAAAACACAGGAGAGAAGCTGTACTGTTTCAGTGTTTGTCGACAGTGTGCACCACTAGAGGCCATCACACTCTTCCCTAAATAAATATCAATTAATGCACTTGTTTTTGGAGAATTCCAGGAGACAGGTCCTGGGCTCTTTAATCTACTCTTGCAGCACTAGTACTTCAGTTCAGGGTTCAAATCCTTTGACTAACAGATCTGTGCAAAATATACTTCAAGAGAGAAGTTGTTTTAAGGAAGCCTTTTGTCCATATGCAGAATGCATCAGACATTTCCTTTCAATATGACAAGTGGGTATCAAATGAAAGTGAAAAAATGCAGGCCCATTTTCCTGGGCCTATCAAGAAATGTGAACAAAAATTGCAGGTAAATGGGGCAATGGGGGAAGTTTACTTTCCTCTGAAGTTTGTGCTTCGTTCACTTCCACTTTTGGCACATTTCCTGTCTCGCAGAGGCAGGCTAGGACTGGTTTACTACATCCAAGTTACTCCATCCTTGTGACAAATTGTAACCATTTGCAGCATATTGGGCAGCTAAGGAGTTATTTGGCCTGAGTAAACATTTTCTGACATTTGGAGGCACAGGTGATTTTCTGACAAACAAAACTTGAATAGTCCTGGGCATTCAAATTTTTCAGTGGAAATCCAGGAAAATTCATGATTGTGGTTTAAAGCTAGTAAAAAGCCAGTAAAAATCCTGAAAGGATTTTATTCCAAAACTCAAAGCAGAAAATGGGAAGTGTAAAATCATACTAACTAAAATTAGTGTTTCTTCAGGGATACTATCAGTGCTTCCACATGGGCCTGTGATTAAGCTGAACTCCACAATGAAGAACCTGATGCCCACGCTCATACAAGAAGAGCAGGGCAGAGGCAAATGTTTGGAGAGTAAAGTTAATTATTGGCAGCAAAAAAAAATCAGCTTTCCTATATTATTAAGAGGTATTTATCCTATGTCTGTTGAGCTGCTGTTTTAATATAGGTTGACCTCTGACAAAGATTATTATAATTTGACATTCTTGTATTGCATTCATAGCCAGAGTAACTCATTGACTTACAGCTTCAGAATCTATCTGCTTTGGTCCCATTATTATTTCTTTGTTAAGATGAGGCTTAAAGCTTCAACTCCAGTGGGTTTTCATGTAGCTTTGGTGTGTAGTAGGAGATTAAACCAGTTATGAAACTGTTTCCCTGATTCCCTGTTTCTCTGCCATCACTGGCAATGAACAGACACCCTACATTGCTGCTGAGGAGCATTTTGTATGGAGGTCAGCCTGCTTTATGTGCCGTCAGGCACTGGAGTCCTTTTGGACATTTTTTCTTCAGTTCTGGACAGGGCACTGAGATTTAGGGTGGCCATCCCATGGAGGGCAAATTTGATGTAATGAAACTGCATGCTGTCCAAGGCAGCTGGGGCCCTGATGGCAGGAGCTGGTGGGATGCCCTGTGGGATCTGGTTGAATTCCTACCAGCCACAAGGTGCTGCTGCTGCTGGGCAGCTTGTTTAAAAAGTGTTTGACCATTGCTCACTTTGTCCTGATGCTGGACAAACTAACTCTGGAAGGACACCAGAGGAATTTCCAGTAGTCTGAGAGAAAACTGGATCAAGCCAATGTGGGGTTAGGGAATGAAGCAAGCAACTCCAAAGAGAAGGTTTAAACAAAAATGTTTCTTTTCCTTTAAACCTACAAGACATTTAAGACTGAGGCTTTTTTAGACTGATCAAGCCAGTGCTGCTGGTGGTTTGTGTGAGTGGGAGTAAGGCATGAATTTCAAAACTGCTTTTCTCTGCTACAAAATCTCCAGATCACAGATAGAGGAAAAGGAAGGAATGGGGAAGGAAAGGTTATTTAAGGGGGAATATTCACAAAAGCTTCCATTGAAACTGTGGCTTCATGTGGCTGTATCCCTTCCCACCTGGAACTTTCTTTTCTTCCTCTCCAGCCTCTCCTTCTTCTGATCCACCATGAATACAATTGAGAGACAGTTTCTGCACCCTGGGTATTGCACCCTGGGTATTGTACCCCATGTGGTTTGAATATGTAAACAGGGCAAGGTCTGGACTTATTGTTACACATTTATAGCTGTCCACACTGTAAGCTAGGCCCTGGTGAGGCAATCAAGAAGAAAGTTTTCTGCTCCAAGGATTTTGCCATCTAAAAGTGGTGGCAAAAGTTGACAGAGGGTAGAGAGGGAGCTATGGAAAATTTACATGCAGTCAGCTGTACTTGACAGGAACAATTTAAAGTATAGATGGGACAAGGTCCTGCAGGTGATCTCTGGGAGGTCTTACTGGGCATCCAGAATCACATAGGTGAAATCACAGAGGCAGCTATGGAGCAACTTGACAAGGAGATAAACGGGCTGTTGGCACGAGCGAACCACAACTGAGCAAACCATATAGGGTTTTTTCCTTATTCTTGAATAAAGTAACTATTTGAATTCGACATCTAAATTCAGCAAATTTCCATATTTAATCTGGCTTTTTTTTGTGTGTTCAGAAGTTTCTATAAAATTTGAACCAAAAAGTTTTTCCAGCTAAATTTTCACCAGCTGAAGTCCACTTGTAATGCGTTCTTCTTCTGCTGAACATTCTCCTTCTCTTTTCACAAATCCCTTGTTCTCCCTCGTGTTCATGGACAAATGCCTTACCAGGAGAGGAGCAGCTACACTACCTCAAGACAGAGACTTTTGTGTCCATTGCCCATAATGTATTAAAATGGACAAAAGATTTCTGAAACACACACTGAGACACACCACAGGAGGATAGTTAAAAGAAAATAGAGCATCTTTTCAGTCAAAACATCCTGCAGTATCTCCACATAATGCTTCATGGCATATGACAGGAAGAAGATGACATCTCTCATCACTAGTCAATAATAAAAACCATGTCAAGAATGAATTGCCTTTGAAAAAAATACTGTCCATGATTTCCATGGTCCGACATCCTGGAATACTTCCAAAAAGGGGGAAGAAGGAGGGGAAAAAGAAAAGGGGAAAAAAATTTTATTGATTTCCTCATTGGGAATGTTATATAACCTTCATATTTTATTAAAAAACTTTACTCTCACTTTGTGAAATGTCCTTTAACACATTATGTCATTTTGTAATACAATAGTTTTCCAACTCCTTCCAGCCCCATCTCCCCTATGTGTTCTCTCAACTGTAGTTAATTTCTTTCCGTTAAAAAAATATTTCTGATAAAATGTTTGCAAGTGTTAAACAAAGGGGTGCACTTTAGTGTACCACAAGTTAATGCAGGCATCAGGTAACACTCAGAACATGCTGACATATTTCAAGCAAAACATGGGAAATTCAGTTCAAAAACCTTATTTTTTGTCTTGAAATAGAGACTCATAGTCTTTGTTTTAAGAACACAAAACTTTTTTTTTCCTTTTTTTTTTTTTCCTTTTGTAATAGTGGATTCCAGCTGCAGGACTCCTCAACTTTTCCTTTCCCCCTTCCTCCTTCTCCACTTCTCCTCCCTCCCACCCCCCAGTCTCTCCCCCTCCTTCCCATCCGGCATCTACTCATGCACACATACTCTCTAACTTTTTGTTTTTAGTAGCTGCTGCCCCATAAGAAATGCTATCCAACAGACCTGGTGCCTGTCACCGTTTCCCATCACATGCCTGGTAATTAAACCCTGACTGATTTATTGACTGACAGCCAACAAATCCCAACCCAGTTTTTATGATATACATGCCTCCCCAGGCTAAATTCACTCAAACAACAGCCCAGCTGAAAAGGAGGAGGAAAGGAAAAAAAAGGAGTGATACAGAAAAAGCACTACACACACACGCATGCACACACACTCACATACAACAAAAATCTCGTATTGGTAAATGAAGGGGAGACATTTTGCAAAGAAAAAAACTCAGCACAACATCTCTTTCAAACCCAGACTTGGAAAGGGAATGGAGGGGGGGAGGAGGAAAGAAGTAGTAAACATCATTACTTCAGCTTTAAGATTCATTTGAAACGTCTCACGTACAAAAGAGCTCTGAAGGGGAAAACAAGACGTGCTTGCAGCTAATATTACAGTCAAGTTCCAATTTTACCTAAGGGAAAGCAGCTTTATTAAAAGTCATGACTGAAATTGCGTGACAGGTGCCAATATTCTCCACCCTGACAGATGTGTCAGTTTGCGAATGCCATTTTCTTGTCAGCGGTCCCTAGATGGAGTTGCTCCCATCACCATTTGTCTCTCTTCCAGCTAGATCACACATGCCCGTCGCTTGCCTCCAAGCTGCGCTGCGTTGTTTGATATGTGGAATCTTCACAATGAGACTTATTAAAAGACAGTCCATTATTTTTATTTAGAGCATTTCCAAAACAAGCAGAGCGCGCAGAGATAATTTAAAAATTGTGCAGCAGGTCATCTCCAGGCCAGAGCAGCTCAATTGTAAATGCATAAGAAAGCAGTGTCTCCCCCGAGCCCCTCCTCATCCTTCAGTTCATAATGAGGTTGATTTGAGTGACATTTAACCCTTGAATAATGGCCTTTCGAGTCAGCAGGACTCTATAGTTGTGCTCTGCAGAGGCAGTTCAGCCTGAAGGATTAATTCTGCTCCGATTTTTCCTAAATCTTCCCCCCACCCCTTCTGCTCTCTTATTTTGTTACAGGTGTGCTTCACAGCGTACCGCTAGATGTAAAAGACTCTTGATCGTCTGTATTTATAGACCCTTTCCCTCCTCCTGTTGGTTTCAAACACAAAGAAAAATGGTATCTCTCAATCGTGCTTGGTATGAACATGCAGGTAAAGCTGCAGCAGACTCCTCTCCAGACTCTGATGGAAAATTATTACAGATGAAATGATTCTGTAATGGAAATGGTAATAGGAAAGTTTCATTCTAAAGGATGTTTGTGCTAACATGAGAGGCTATAATATGTGATGGATTTCGATGCAGGAATAAGTGTGATCTCAAACTGAATTTTACTTCATCATTTCTAGAGGTGGCACTGGGGGGCTGGAGGAGGGTTAATGGACAGTGCTTGCAAACATTGCTAGGTGAAAGGACTTGAAATGTGAGATCATTGATGTTTCATTGTCCCAGGCTAAGTGGCGTAGCAGGCTGTTGCTTCAGCTTTTCTTTCTTAAGTACATGGATGCTAATTCTTCTTAGACTGATATAGCTCATCAGCCCTGGTATTTGTCTCTCAGGGAAGGTGTGTGGTGAAATCATATCTAACCCTTTGCAGATGATAGGGAGCTGCTTTCACTTCTTGTGAGGAAACAGCATTTGCTTCTCCATCCTGATCTTGGCACAAGATATGGGCTGGACCTTTTTCCTGCCTGATTGCTGGAGAAGAGTTTGTTGCCATCACAGGCAGCTCTGAGTGGGCTGCAGGCAAGACAGGGCTGCAGAGTGGCTGCAGTGTCAGGTAACTCTTGTTTTCCAACAGCATTGTGGTCCCTGCATGTTCTTTTGCATAAATATCCTTTCCAGCCCCTCTCAGCCCTGTCTCAGGACTCTCAGCTGAGGACAGTCTGGGATGATCTTCCTTCTTCAGAATATGAGCAGACTTCAGAGTTTTGGGAGAAAACAGATGGGTTAAAAGGCATCATAACAATATTTGACAGGAGCCAGAAGGAAAATGAAAGGTTCACTCTCCAGCAGAGAAAGCAAGGAGAGGAGAAATACTGGAAAAGAAAGAACTCAATAAAATAGAGGTTGGTTGTATCAATGTCCACAGAAGATGTATACCATGTGAGTTGAAGAAGTTTTAGAAGAATTCAAATGAAAAACTCTCATAATGTGAAAGCCTTTCTTAAGGGAGCATTTCCATTACACAGTCACCTGGCAGGCCCAAGCATAGATTTTTCATTCACTAGTCTGTCACCCTTTCCCACAAGCAATCCTTCAGAAATTTATTTAAGAATTATAAAACAATGACCAAACACTACTAGTGAGTTTTCTCCCCAGTCTGAAAGAAGAAGATGGGCTGCCATGGTAATATTTTCTTCCCATTCTCCCACAAAGATGTCTGCAAACCTGGAGCCACAGTTCTGGGAGTACCCACAGAAGCATTTATACTACAGTCCAAAGAGCCATCAACTCCAGGGCAGGTGGGGAACACACTAAACTGCTCCTGAATTATACAACATATCAGCATTCTCACTTGGGAGAAAGGGAGATAGAGCTGAGGAGGGAAGAGAGAAGAGGACAAGGAAAGGGGTGATTATACTGCTTATTCAGTTGATTTGTCTTATTGTTAGAAACATTGATCTGCTCTTCCAGGTTCCAGGAATCCTTTCTTTCTTTTAAGCTAAAGAAAGAAGTGGGCAACTTCTGTCAAAGACTGGAGAAGAGGAAATGCTTCAGCAGTGTGCTATAACAGCCAGAAGCTCTGGACTCAGCTGATGGAAGGAAGAAAGAAAAAAACCTTCAGGTGAAAACCTTGTGCAGGGCAGGGCAGCAGACTCCACCTGACTGTGGGCATTGATGCAGCCTGTGCAGATGACTGTAACTGCTGTGGCAGATCTGCTCTGGAGTCCATCTCTCAGGCAGGATCAAGGCTTGTAGGTCTTAATAAAGTCAAATCAACACATAGCAATAAAATAATAAGTCTGGGCAGCTGACAGATGCTAATGAGCATGCTTATTTAAACCACCAGCAAAATCCAGTTGAAAACTAAGCAGATACATAAAACTCTTGACTCAATCCTTTTCATTTGGAGAGAGATAATTAGGGCCCACAGGACATTTTCAAGGAAGATATTTGGGATGCTGTATTAAGAGCCAATTTCTGAGCACGATTAACCTTACTGCAAGAGAAAGTATTCCTGTTTTTAATCACAGAATGTTTTCGGTTCCACGTTGATGATGAGATGATATAGGCAGACAATGGAAAAAACAGATAGGCAGAAGGGGACGGCGTGATGAAGAACTGTGCCAAAAACACTACAGCTGATGAGTCCAAGGAGACTTCATTCTCAGCTTTTTCAGAAGAAAGGCCTAGGCAGTAGACAAACATATGCGGATATTTTGGGAGCTTTGGGTAGATAAATATATAATGGTTATTTTAAACATCACCTTCACTGTAAATGAGACCATTTGCTCTTGTGCCTGCTTATGCTGAGTATAAGAAAGCATTTACATTATTGACTCCAAAATCATATTCATGTCATGAAACAGTGGGGCCTTCACTGAGTGCAAGTCCATCAGGGTGACTGCAGCCAGCGAAAACAAGATTTACACACTGGCAAAAATGGAAACGATCCCTCTTCCCTTATTCCTCCCCACCAAGTTTTGCACTTGCAAACTACTGGCCTTCAGCTGCAACATGGAAATAATTCAGATGGTAATAATTCTAAGGAAAAATTTGCTTTTTTGTAAAAACGCTTCATCACTGGGAAAGATCTGATGTGATTTTTGCATGGCTTTCCTTTCCCCTGTGACATATTGACAGAAATTTGAAAAGAAGATCTCCTTTCCCAGGAAAGCACGGCAGAGATCAGCTGCTAGGGCTTGGTGGCCCTGGTGTATATGATTCATATCCTGGGGGTTTTTGTAAAGAAAAGGCAAGAAGATCCTGGGCACATAGACATATTTTGATCTTTCTTGTCCTGTGTTTCACTGTTTTTACCTCTGTCCTGTTCAAAGTGACTATGTCAGTAAAAATTACTGACACTTCTGCTAGCAAGTGAACAACCTGCTTTGGAGTAACCTTTATTCTTTTTTTTTTTTTTGCACCACTTTTCTTATTTCTTTGTTCTGCTGTAGTGCCAGGGAAATCTGTAATGCCTTATACACTAATACCACTGGCTTTTCTTTTTCTTTTTGGCAATCACTAAGAAGAATAACACTTCATGTGGGAGACAGCTGTTTAGATATGCTTCAAGTGAAGCTAAGTTGATGCATATACATTATTCCCCACTTTTTTTCATGTCTGCATTTTATTTCAGATTCTTGAAAAAAAAAACATGATCAAAATGTAATGCATGTAATAAAATGGTATATTTTTTGTATAAAATGTTATAAAAATATTAAAAAGGCTCTTAAGATGGCCTCTCATCAGTCAAGGATTTTGTACTCCTTTTGTCAATCTGCATTCACCTATTTAATGTTTCCTATTCACTAACAGGAAAGCACCTCTGACTATGAATCTGAACCTCAAAAAATGTGGATGACTTTCATGGGACACCTTTCTGGACTTGAACAACCACAGGTGTCTCCATAATGGGGAGGAGGTGAAAATGAGTGTTTCTACACAAAACCTGGTTCATTCCTGAATATTTCTCCATCTTTTCTATATTATCATATGCACAGCAGGGAAAGATAATAATAAAATGACACTTTAAAATGGTAGGAATAAAATCAGGAAAAGTAGGTCAAGAAAAAATACATAAAATTGATAAAATGAAACTGTGCTCAGCTTAAGATCAAGAAAGACAAACCCTATCTTTTTAAATGAGCAGAAAAATAAAGGAGAAAATGAATATAAATTTCTATAGTGATAAAAGCTACTGATTAAGATATCCAAGCCACCTCAAGTCAGTTTATTTGAACAACCTGAGAAAAACAAAAGTCAGTATCTCTTATCTATCTAGCATAGCAGTGGTTTCTTATCACTAACTTTAAAAACTCTGTTGGCTTACACTAGGTTTGATTCAGACGAATTTGGCCCAATAAATCTTACTAACACTTATTCCTTGAAGTCATGGCCTAACATCTGTCTTGAGTTCCTTTTAAGTTTAACCTTAAGTCAGAATTTCCTGTGTTTTAATAGTTGCTTCTTGATAACTGCAGCACACTTAAAACAAATTTAACCTTTCAGTTACAGATCTTCACTTCACAACACATTTTTACTGCATAGAAAAGCTATCTTCAATGATTTAGAAGGGATTTTCAAACTTAAGGTCATATTTTTCCTCTTCCACAACTGTCTGAACATAGCCAGTGATTCAATTTGGCTTTAAAAACAAAGAAATACAAGACTATAAATATGGCAATGTATAAAAAAGTCTTAATCTTTTTTAGGCTTTTCTCTCTAGTGTTGCATCAACAATATTGTTGATGAGGTGTTGGCCTGTGACTAACTTGGTGTGGCCTTCATGAAATATGAATGACTTTGTGGATCTCAAGCCAAAGAAACCCTTTAAACTGCCACGTAATATCAAGCATTGTATCAATATCACATTCTAGATGCACAAATGCATATCCAAGTCTCAAGCTGATGGACAAACACATGTGTCTGAGCCTCATCAACTGTTTTGGCCACAAGGCAAAGGATGAATCTGGGTAGTTCTCAAGCTATAAGCATGACTGCTGAATACTTAGAAATAGTTGAGCCACATTTTGGCTGCACTATTCCACAAGCACTTAGCCTGAGGCATGGAAAATGTCAGCCACTGTGAATAAAGTTTATTAGTGTTTCGAGTAACTGGAAACTCCCCCACAAAGCCAGGAGTTAAGCAATGCTGAATAATAGGTGGCACTATGCAATCCAATGGTCCTGCTTGTTCCTGTTTTGGAATGTCTGAAGCAGACATGCTCATTTATGGCTTGTAGACGGTCCCTTTTCCCAGTCCTTGGGGTCAATCCCACTAAAGTGTGTGTAGCTGTGTAGCTTGACATACATAATTTCCATCGTAGAGAAGAATTCTGACCATTTGTTCTTCTTTGCTCTGCTAAAGGCATCTGAAAGCCACAATGTACATCTTCTCTCTGTTTTTTCCAGGTTTATCAACAGGTGATGAGGAAATCTGTGAGTCATCACTACACTAGACGGAGAAATGCTGCCAGAAGCAGTGGTCCTCTTAGCTTCTGGCACTGTCAATCAGACTTTATTTTGGCCCTGTGTCTGTACCCTGTATTAATATTATTAACCCCTGGTGTCCTCACAGGTTTTCACACGTCCTGTTCCTCACTAAACTCCCATGGGGGTTCTTCCTGCACTTTTGTTACCTGGATGAGGCTGGAAACCTAAACTGCTGCTGTGGGTAAGAGAAAACTAATGCTGATGATCTTTGTTTACTGATCAAGTAGTTGAGTTTATTCCTTCTGTTGGGAGCCCACAGTTAATTTGGGACCTGTTAATTCCCAATGTTACTAGGAAACATATAACATTAGGAATTGTCTATTCTCAGCAACTTATATTTTGTCTTCAATACAACTTGAAATTCTTATATCGCTCTGGTTTCTTGCAAACTGCCTGATTCTGTTTTCACCGAGGTTATCTGGAGGTTTCTCAATCAGAAACTCTGAGGGAATGGTATTTCCACACCATCTTCTGAAAATCTCGGTGTCAAGGCCAGGGAAGCTCTTCTGGCTGTGCTGAGCTCTGATTGCCTGATTTTGCTGAGCCTGTACAGCCCTGCCAGTCGGAAAATGAGGAGATATGCAAGAGCATAGCCAGTCTCCAGACTTAATTCCACTCTGTCCTTATGCTTGAAGCATCAGGGACACTGAACAGCAGGGTCAACAAACGCCACCTACAAAGGCTTTCGGGCCCAGGTAGCTTGGTGCCCTTATAGCTGAGTTTCTGGGGTCTAAATGTAGAGCCAAGGGCACTGTTGTGAGATGTCTCTCTCTTGTTTGGGCCTGTGTTGTCCTACACCATGTCTGGCTGCTACCCTACACAATTATGGTTTTTGTTCCATGTTTTCTGCTAGCCCATTTAATGAGGATCCAGGGGAGAAGTCCAAGTAGATGCGATAGGGAAAGTGGAGTCAGGATCAGCAAATACAG